>NW_024543082.1:3805000-4100000 GCF_018167655.1 Microtus oregoni
CTGTAAAAACCCAGACCCCTTTATCAAACCTGGCTTCCAGGTGGAAGAGCTCAAATTTGTTCCTGTCAGAACTTGGCAGTGAGTTTTTGAAAATTATTCCAGACAAATGGCTTACGAAAATGTTTCTAGTTGCTCCCTGGCAGAGAAAGAAGGTACAGATCTGCCTGGCGGGTTATTCTGTTTGGTGATGCAGTTTGGGATTTGCATAACACTCCAGGAGCCCCTTCATTTAGGGTCTTTGGACTGCTTTTTGATACTCATTGCCTGCACCAGGTTTCCCACTCATCCCAAGTTCTCAAATACCCTTTCCTTTAAGAACAGACACTCCAGATTTACTCCTGTTGCCTTGAGTGTCACACCAAGGAGGGACTTGCCTTGTGGAGGTCTCAGGGTTGTGGAAGACACTGTCCACCAGAATGAAAGCACACTTCAGACAGAAGAGGCATAAAGATAAAGAAGAAGGGGAGGAGACAGAGAGAAAGCAATGGAGAGAAGGAGGGAGAGGAGGAGGAAGACAATGGCAATGACTAGGGGGAAGAAAGGGGCTAGAGACCTCATTGCTTAAAATGCACCCCCCTCCGCTGCACGCTGCGCTACTCCCCAGGCAGGTTTAGAGGCTCACAGTCTTCGCAGACCTCTAATGCGCATGCCTGCAGAGAGGAACATGTAAGGTCTTGGGGGGGAAATCGCCATTCTCTGATGCTTTGCCTTGGGAAAGGACTTGTTTGTGTTTGCCTTTTATGAGGCAGGGTCTCATGGAGCCCAGGCTAGCCCCAAACTTAATATATAGTAGAGTCCGTCCGTCCCCCCAAGAACTGAGATCACAGGTATGTATTATCATGTCTGGCTTGGAGGCAAAGATTCTCCATGATTATCTCAAAACAGGTCCTCTGTTTCCAATGTCTATTTTGCTTCTGTTTGTAGCCTTACAATTATAACTGGTTTTAATAACCTATTAGGTTACTAGAAGCTAGAAAATAATAAAAGTCTTTATATTAAAGACTTTGTCAACAAGGAAAAAATAGCATGTATTCATTACCATGGCGATTTCATTAGAAAAGCTAGCCAGGAAAAATACCCATAACACAAACTGAGAAATATCTGGGCGAATAAACACCAGGTATTAGCAACTGTGAGACAGTCAGACAACTGGGTGGGTAGACTGTTTCTGTTTCTTTGTGCTTGTCTGAATTTTCTATATTGAAAACATGTAGCTTCGTAATTAAAAATAAAAGATAAACAAAAATAACATAGAAACTTCCTTTAGAGAAACAACCAAAAGTAGGGTTGAGTCAGCCTGTTTCCCCCAAATGGATGCATGCTGAAAGCGTGGGTTCTGAGACACCCTGCTGGGCTCAGATCCTGCTTCCTTCCCCAAGCCCAAACTCCTAAGCTGGGAAGATGAGGAAAATATTAACACTAACTCTGCTTCAAGGATCAGATGAAAGATTTCCTCGTTAAAGTATGCTTCGATAATTGGCAGTTTTCACTTATTCTTGCTTGCTTCTTATCACAGAGCTGGTTCCAAGTCTCTTAAGTATGGAAAATGGCTTTGCTGTGGGGTCTGTGTATACTTCCCCACATTGCAGGCTCACCCCTAGCTTCTGCTCAGTCTCTGATTTTATCACACTTTAAAAATCTGTATCCACTAGAAGGAAACAAAATAAAAAAAATAGACTAAACTGGATATTTTAAAAGACGCAGGTGAATGCTTAGATACATATGACCTACCAAAATTAAATCAAGATGAAGTAAATAATTTAAATAGATCCATAACAACCATGAGATAGAAACAGTAATTAAAAATTTCTTAACTAAATGACGTCTAGGGCCATATTAATGTAGCACAGAATTCTACAGGCCATTCAAAGAAGAACTAACACAATACTCCTTAAATTATTTTGTAAAATAGAAAAGAAACACTACCACGATGGTTTGCATGAGAATGGCTCCCATAGGCTAATATATTTAAACGTTTAGATCCCAGTAGGTACACTGTTTTAGGAAGGGGTAAGAGATGGGGCCTTGGAGGAGGTGTGTTGCTGTTGGAGCAGGCATGTCACTCTGGGTGGGCTTTGAGGTTTCAAAAGCCTATGCTAGACCCAAACTCTTCTCTTCCCTGACTCTGGCCTGTGGACCAGCTGTTAGCTCCCCACTACTGCTCCAGCGCTATGCTTGCCTGCCTGCTGCCATGCTCCTTGCCATGATGATCATGGACTCACCCTCTGAAACTATAAGCAAGCTCCCTAATTTAAATGTTTTCTTTTATAAGCTGCCTTGGTCATGATGTCCCTTCATGGCAACAGAAAAGTAATTTAGACAGCTACCATTAAAAAAAAAATGAGGCCAATCATACCCTGATAGCCAAATTAGACAAAGACCCAAGAAATAAAGAAAATAATAACAAAATCTCTTAGAGAAACATAGATGCAAAATTTCAATAAAAGACTTACAAGTCAAATTCAAGAGCACATTCAAAGATTATCTACCACAATCAATCTGACTTCATCCCAGAGGTACAGAGATGGTTCAACATAAATGTCAGCAACCATGTAAGTAGACTCAAGGACAGAAATCACAAGATTGGAAGCAGAAAAGGCAATTTACAAAATCCAACATCTTTCATGATAAAAGTCCTAGAGAATCCAATGATACAGAAAACATATCACAACATAATAAAGGCAATACACAAATCTACAGGGAACATAATGCTAAAGAGAGGAAAACAAAAAGTGTTGCCACTAAAATCAGGAACAAGACAATGATGTTCACTCTTTCCACTCATAGTCAATACAGTGCTTGAAGTCTTAGCTAGAACAATAAGACAAGTGAAGGAGATCAAGGGGACAAAAAACAGGGCAAAAATATCTTTATAAAGATACTTATAAAAATATAAGTATACTTATATTTTTATAAGTATCTTTATAAGAAGTAAAAGTATCTTCTTTTTGTTAATCTTGTTCTACACATGAAAGACCAGAAAGACTCTACCAGGAAAGTTTCTACAGCTGATAAACATATTCAACAAAGTATTGGGATACAATAGTTTTCTATATATACAAATGACAAAACAGAGAGAAAGAAATCAGGGAAACAAACCCATTTACAATAGCCTCAAAAATATCTTGGAACAAATGTAACTAAGGAAGTGATGACTTTTATAATAAAAGCCTGAAGACATTGAAGAAGATAACAGAAGTAGCTACATCCCTAATGGCAGTTCTCATAGTGCTGTAAGGTGATAGGCACACTACTGAAGATGTAAAATAAACAGCAATCTTACCCAGCTGGGAACACTGTAAGCTACAACAATGACTGCCCAGGCAAGATGTGCTGCAAGTGCAATAGTGGCCCAGATTTAATGGGAGTAACCAACCACTCACACCTGGTGCTGTGAACAGGGCCAAGAAGCTGCAGCTAGACAGCTCACCATGTACTACAGAGGACCTACTATTATTATTCTGCTAAATGGATATAGTACTAAAACAACTCCTAATGGCTTATTGCTATCGCTATAAAGCATCTCCTAACTCTCATCTGAGAGACTTCTTGCAGTAGATGACAGTTAACACAGTGACTCACAGTTGGTCCGTGTGCAAAGAGTAAGAGACTACTGAGTGCCCCTTCTAAATGGGACATCTATACTGCACCCTCCTCCCAGGCTCAGGGGGATCTTCTCAAAGACTATAAGAGACAGGGGTAGTAGACAACAACAAGGAAACAACAGTGTTTTCCAGACCCAACAGGGCAGTTGCACATATGAACAAAAAGCAGTTGTGACAGCAAGCTCAAAAAAGCCTTGCACAAGCTCAAAGCAGACAAGACTTTATCATGGAGACAGAGGTAAGTGGGCATGAAGCTCTACCCAAAGCTGAGAAAATATCGTCATTTTCTAGCTGCTGGAAGAAAGGGGGTATGTTTTCTCTAAGAGTGTGACAGGCTAACGAAGCTTCAAGGCCAGCCACACACCTAAGAATATTTAGGAACACAAATTGACCTCTATGGGTTTTTGTTTTTTGTTTTGTTTTAAGAGAGAAAACATGAAGTTGGGTAAGGAGGGAGGTAGTGGGACTCAGGAGGAGTTAGGGGATGAATAAGAACAAAATATGAGTTTTTAAATTCTCAAAGAAAAAATATGATATAAAATTAGAACAGTTCAACACATAAAAAGTACTCAGGAGAGGGATATGATTGCTATTGTTGTTTTTGTTTTTTGGCTATCTGAACAAGAGGAGAAAAACTGGCAAGCATCAAACACAACATATTGGATACGATGAGCTGCTCTGATTCAAAATTAGGATACTGAATATAAAATCAGTATGTAACATTTACTTTTTGTTTCATTTTGGCCTTTAAGATTGCTTTTAAAAGGCCAAACGCAAAGGTACAATTCCTGTAATCTAAGTACCAGGGAGGTGGTAGAAAGAGGATAACTGTGAGCCCAAGACCAGCCTGGACCATGCAGTGAGACCCTGAAAAAATATCAACCTCCCCCTATTTTAGCTAATAGAGTGAGGTGGCTAAAACTTCCTCTGGGGATAAACACAGAAACTGAGCAGGGCTGATCAAATGGGCTTAGTAAGAATCGTCAGTTTCTTATCAGGAGTGGTTTATTTTAAGTTAAAAAATTCAAAGAAATCATTATAGTTCAAAATTCAACCCATATGACTGGTTTGTTTCATTTTTAAAAGGGCCATATTCTGCCCAGGTTAATGTTATCTCACTGCAAACTCATTCCATCAGTGTATGGTTCTAGGTCTAGGATCTGACAGCATTCATTCCATCTACCTCTCTCCCATCTATCACCCTTAGAGATCACCTGGCCTGAAACCCACTCACCAAAGGAGCTGCTGAATCTATACCATTCATTCACGTGGTTTTCAAATAAGTACCCTTGCATGTTGGCTTGCTGTGCGAGGGCTGGTGGGAAAAGACAGATCAGATAGCATTCCTGATCTGAGGAGGGGACAGGCTATAGCGTAAAGCTAAGCAAGACTGTCAAAGCAGGGCTACGACACAGGGCTAGTATGAAGCTAACCAGGACTGCCACAGCAAAGATACAATGTGAGGCTAAGAAAGGAGCTCCTGGTGTGAACCAAGTGAACTTCGGGGATTTTCTAGAACAAGGTACGGTCTATGATGAGTTTCAAGAATGAATAGGGGCTGTTTGAGTGACAGGGTGAGAAAGATTACACAGACAGCATTGAGGCTCTAAGGCATGGTGTGCTCAAGAAAACTCCAGGATAGCAGGAACACAGGGTCAGAAGGGGGGAACGGGGAATCCTAAGAGGCAAAGTCAGACGAAGCAGTGGGAGACTGATCGGTTGATGAGGTTTTAACATTTTTTAAAATATTTATTTTATTTTATGTGTATGAATGTTTTGTCTGTATGCATTCCACATGCGTACCTGGTGCCCACGGGAGTCAGAAGAGGGATTCAGATCACCTAGAACTGCAGTTATGATTCGGCAGTTATGATTGGTTGGGAACTACCAGTGGATGTTAGTAATCAAACACCAGGGTCTTCTACATGAGTAAGATCCCTGGTTGATAGCTTGATGTAAAAATCATCTATAGCTTCTGTGGTAGCTTGAATAAGTATAGCTCCATAGACTCATGTGTTTTAATTGGCCCATAGGAAGTGACAGTATTAAGAGGCGTGGCCTTGTTGGTAGGTGTGGCCTTGTTGGAGCAGGTGTTGCCTTGTTGGACTAGGTGTGGCCTTGTTGGAGGAAACCTGTCACTGTGGAGGAGGGCTTTGAGGTCTCATACATCCTCAAGCCATGCCTAGTGTGACAGTTCACTTCCTGTTGCCTGCAGATGAAGATTAGACCTCTCGGCTCCTTCTCCAGCACCATTTCTGCCTGCACACTGGCATTTCCTGCCATGATGATAATGGGCTACACCTCTGAAACTATAAGCCAGTACCAGTTAAATGTTTTCCTTTATAAGATTAACCATGATCATGGTGTCTTTTCGTAGCAATAGAATCCCAAACTAAGACCTCCTCCAAAGCTTATGGACTAAGAACAGCATGATGAGATGGATAGTTCTAGAAATCAGTTTGTATCGGTGTGGGCATGAACATAAGGCGACTGTGACCGAAAAGCAAAGCGGAAGCTATGGCAGTGATCTCAGCAGGCAACGAGACTCTTATCTAAAGCGGTGCAATGTAGATGGAAGAAAAGGGACTTACTGAAGAGGTGGAGTCACTGAGCAAACTGGGAGAATGGGGACTATGGGAGAGGGTAGAAGAAGAGGGGAGAGGAAAAGAGGAGAGCGGAGAAAAATATATAGCTCAAAAAAAACAATTTAAAAAGGAAAAAAAAGAGGTGGAGTTATTAAGCCTTTGCAATGACCTCAATGAGAGTGGAGAGTAAGGAAAGAGCCAAGAATGAGGCCTAGGTTTTAGATTGACTAACTGTGCAGCTGGTACCCTCTACTACTATGGGTAATACAAGAAGAAGCAGATGCCTGGGAAGGGTGAAAAGGAGATGATGAAACTCGTGAGTTTCTCATTGAGAAATTGAAACAGAGGTGTCTAGAAAACCAATGAGTTTATGCATATGGGTCTCAGGGCGAGGTCAGAGATGGAAGAAGGATTTGGGAGCCAACAGAAGATGAACCTAGGAAAGACTATAAAGCATTCAGGCATGTGCATGAAGAGAAGGTCTGAGGAGTTGATGCTGCGGGGAAGAATGTAAGAAGTACCATGTGGAAGGGCAAAAGATCAGGAGCCCACCATCCGAGGCTGGGGAGGAGAACTTGGAAAGGAGGTAGTAGATCAATGGGATCAAATACTAAGAAAGAAAATTTAGCATCTGTATAGTGTCTTTCAGATTAAGAAGCAAAAAATGGAGACTTTGGTAATCACCATAGAGGTGGGATGTGGTAAAAGACATTTACCTCATGATGGCCAGGAACCAGAATAACAGAAACAGGAAGGAGCCATGGACAAAACAGTCCCCAAGTAACTGCCCCCGGTGACCTACTTCCTCCAGCTAGGTCCTACCTCCCAGAGTTTTCAAAACCTCCCCAAACGGCACTACCACCTCATGACCTAGACTTAATAATAATAATATATGAGCCCCAAGTGGGCCATTTCACACTCAAACTATAACAAAAACATTTACTCAAACTGGATGTATCCAAATTACTTTAACTTCTCATTCCTGGCAGCCTTCCAAAAACTACAGTATGTTTTGTCAGTATCTTTTAAAAGTGTAATTTTTAGAATTAGGTATACTATATGTGATCTAAACAGACAGATTTTTAGAAAAAAATATTATTTCTGATGTAAAAATTCTATTTTAGTTTATAATATCTTTCAAAAGCCTTTACCATGCTTCGGTGTGCCAAGAACCATTTACACTCTTGTCCCCTAAAGACCAAGTTTCTTGGGAGCTGAAACAGCATACAGTGTTTGAGGTTTTTAAGAAACACACAATTATTACTTTCTACTATGTAGAATCTTTTTCTCTTAACAATTTAATTGAGTGTGTGTGTGTGTGCATGCATGCATGCGTGTGTGTGTGTGTGTGTGTGTGTGTGTGTGTGTGTGAGTGTATGTGTAAGATAAAGCTGCATCACAAACTTTCCAGGAGAAGCTAGATTAAAACTCCCATCGCCATCATAGTTCCTCCCGAACTAGAAGCCCATCAGAATAGCGTTCTCACTGCCTTCATCTGAGGGCGCAGACATGGCTTGTGTGTATGTACTTCATGTGATTTCACATCATTTCTTCATATTTCTTACTACTCTCAGGCTGTAGATGTTATGAAGACACGGAATGGACAAAACTCCCTGATAAATTCCCTCTCCTACCGGAAGGAATTCTTTCAACCAAGTCTCCTCTTCCCGAGCCACTTTTCTAGTTAAGGGGCTGATCCACTGAGGCCACAGGGAAATTCGACACATTCGTCTTCTTGGGTCAAATGATTAAGTGTGCCACTTGCTGCATATGCCATAGGTTAGTTTTTAGAAAAAGAATGAAGTTTTGTTTGCTGGGGCTTTCTTAGGTTTTTAGCCCAAGATGATCTTCACAGTGCTCCTCTCTATAGTACCTGAGTGGAGCCTGAGGCATTTCTGGTACTGGTTTGACTGGGGTTATTTTCCCAGTAAATGAATTCCCTTCAAATTCATTTAAGTCCACAGAGCAGCACAGAGCAGCAGGGTTCTCTTACAATTGGTATCCTTTCCATTCTCCGCAGCACGGGCTCGCCTCCCTGCCAGGAGCCCATCATAATCACTAGGTAGACATGGTTCAGAAAACTTCAGAAACATACTTCACACAGACAGCCATTTGTTTCCCAAAGCTTCCCTTCTTTGCTAGTCACTACATCACATGGAAAGAGAGCTAAAAACACCACCTATGCTTGGGGAGGCTTTCAGCGTGTTAGAGTCATTAGGAACACAGCCCCAATGTCTTCTGAATGTACAAGAAGTAAAAACAGGGAGATAATCCACAGGTTTGATAAGAGACACGTGGAGACCTTTCCATGTCTTCCATAGTGGCTCCTAGCCCAATTATTGACCTTCAGGCCTCTGGGTTGGGTGTTATCCACACATAAAACATCCCTGCCCCCAGAGAGTGGTCACAAGAGCCTTTCTTCATCAGTTCAAGCTTGTAACTTCTCCCTGGGGTCCACAGAGGCAAGGCAATGTCCTGAATCCATCCGAAATGTCACAGAAAATCCAAAGGGCAAGGCTGCCCTTCATTTCTCGGCTGCTTCACATCCTTCCACTTGCCAACTTCATGACATTAAATTTTATACATATGCTTGGCTTTTTCCTTTAGAACTTTTTCATCTGTCTAAAAACCTCTCGTCCTTGCAAGGAAGCTGGAGTGCGAAAAGCACCTATTTAGTCTCTCCCACCTTTGCCATCTGCTGTCGTCTGCAGCTGCTATAAACGGTCATCATCTCGGCCCGAAGAAAGAAGCAACGGATTTCAAAGGTCACCACGCCACCCTCGGCAGCCATGTTTACTGCATCACCAGATGAAGTAACACTATTCTTAGCTTTCACCCACAATTCTCTTTAAAAACTCCAAAGGAGCAAAGAATTTTTCTTCCCTTAAGATGAAACTTTTGAGAGAGCTAAATATGCTTGCTGTGTTTTTATTCGATTATAGAAACGTATGTCTCAATGCCCAACACTGAGACTTCACGGGCATGGATATTAATGGTGGCTAGTGGTCACTTTCAGGACACAGGCTTTTAATTCCGATGCATGACCCTGGCTTATTAGCCTTTAGCACTTCAGGTTTACTGATGACACGGAATATCCAGATATTAAAGATGCTCTGATCCACTAGAGTCCTTCTATTTCCACACATTTTATTTTGGTCTCAAATGCAGAATGGATTTCTAAACATATTCTATTCATGTCTGAGAGAAAAACAGGTTATCATACAGCAAAACAACTAGGTGGAGACTTGTTGGCTGAATCACTTCATGGTGTCCGTGTCTTATTATTTCTTTAAGTTGTCTATTCTTTCCAAACTAGTGCACTAATGCTACTTAAATGTGCTTAGTGGCTCAAATGGGATTTGGTGTGTTGAGACCTTAGGTAATGTAAATTCAAAGCTTCTAATTTGGAACTACCTAGGCTTATAGAGACTCCGGCCTTGCAGATAACGAGAGCACAAAGCAGACCGCTCACAGGGCAGCACAGCTGCTCTCTACACCGTGGACATATGAGTGCTTTCCCACCACATAGCACAGTATCTCCGGCCAATACAACCGTGCCATATTCCAATCCGTGACCTGGAAAGACATGGGCACGTCCATCCCCCACAATCATGCTACTAAGGGCAACAATTCAAACTTGCTGATTATCCCAGTGAAAATGTACCCCAGGAATACAAATGCCTCTTAAAATCTGCTTTATTCTATGACTGTGTCATTTGGTGAGTTAACCGACAACTTGAATTGAGGGTTTTTTGTTGTTGTTGTTGTTTTGGGGTTTTTTTTTTTTTTGTGTGTGTGTGTTTTGTTTTGTTTTTCAGGATCAGGGGATACTTCTTCCAGTATCATGGTGTCACATCTTCTGTAGGAGCAAAGCAAGTCAAGTGATGCTAATTCGAAGGTCTGGGGACACAGATTTCCTGGAGAATCCCTGGCAGGGCCTCAGGAACTGCACTTTGAGTGCCCCTGCCCCCACCCATCCTGCAGATTCTAGGGACTGCTGCCTTTCCCCTGTGTAGCTTGTTCCAACAGCGCCATCTGCAGGATGGCTGGACACTCAACTACTTTATCTTCAAATAAATGGTTGGGTAGTGGACCGCTATACCAATTCTTTATAGAATTTATGACCGTTTGAGCAGTTGCCTTAACTGTCTTTACCTCAGGGTGACCAATCAAAGGTACCTCCAGCATCCTAGAGTGCAGATTCATTGGCAGGGATTTTACTGCCCTTCAAGCTTTCCTCAGGGTTAATCATTTCCTTCGCTTGAGCACTGAGAAAACCAAATTTCTGGGAACCACAACAGATGTAGTAGCTCTCTCCCTGACCCGGCTTAAAACCCAAACACAGAGAACGAGTGCTTAGAACTCAGTCCTCATGTCGGTCTTACATCAAAGCCTCCTAAGAGGATGAGGCTCAAAGAGCCCTCTAGGGCACCGCTGATAAGTGGCCTCCAGTTTGTTAGTCTACAACATGAGGTGTGGACACATGACCAACCGTATTCTTCCTGACCATTCTTCCCACAGCAACACCAAACACACAGAGCAAGGGCTATGGCTTTCTGTCACGGTGCTCTATCATTGTCCAAGAATTTTCTGTGCTCGCACACACCTATAATCCCGGCATTCGGAAGACATCAGCAGGAGGACAAGTTTGAGGCTAGCCTGTTCTACTAGAGAGTTCCAGAACAGCCTTGGCTGTATAAGAGAGATTCTATCTTTAAAAAGTTACACTTTTTGTTTATATCACTTCCTTGCAGTAGTCCTCACCTGAGACCAGAAGCAAAAGAAAAACAATCCTCTCCTGAGGGATGGCTCTGTCTTCATCTCCAGTAATCATGTCCCACAGAGCAAAGCCCATCTCAGGCGCATGGCTACCGATAGTCAGTCCATTCACTCTTTTTTGTGGTCTGATTTTCTTATTAAAACCATAAATTCAAGGTTGCTAAAAAGCTCAAATAGTTCAGAGTGAGGATGGGACAAAGAGAGAGGTCTCATTAATTTTGAAACTACAACCTCCACCTTTGCTGGCCCACTCACCAAACCTCATGACCCCCTTGCTTGGGCTCTTCCCTTTTAGCCCACCTTGGTCTTCTTTATTGAGGACACATCCTGAGCCTTTTGGAAGTCACAATGCTCTTCTGTTTGAAAAAAGATAGGATCCAATCAGAAAGCCCATTAGGGAAATATGACTTCATTGGAAGGGTCAGAGAAAAGCTGCAATGCCTGCGGAACAGAATGGTACAGCTGCTTTCCCCCCATTCTTTCTTTGGGGCACGCATACTGTATGTGCCAATGGCAAGGTGATGCGGCCACATTGAAGAACTTTCTGAGCCTCCATGTCATCTTCTATAACACAAAGCTGACATTATCCATAACTCAAAAAGGTGTCCATTCTCCCTGTAGTATGAGTTTAAGTTAGTGTGCCTCTTTTGATAACTGAAAAGCACTGTTCCAGATGTAAGGAGTCTCAGGCATTGGTGGAAGAGTCAGAAGAAATGGGGTCATGGTGGACACAGGCTTATTTGAATATAACAACACACAAAAGCCAATACCTCTCGAGGCCTACAAACCAAGATTGGAGATGCCCTTGAGTCTGTAGCCCATTACAGACAATGAGACAGCACTGAGCAAAGTTGAGCTATGTCTTTTGTGACATCCTCCCAGAAAAACGAGGGTCTGTACTTTATAGCACAGCTCAGAAAAGAGGATCAGCCAAACTATGGGATGCCTCTACTCTGAGAGACCACCAAGTACAACGGCTCCACTCTCTGTAGAGGGATGCACACAGGCTCACCCATCCCTTGTGTCCTAGTAGACGAGAGAGATAACCAGAGCATCTGGATCATACCTCTGTCTTGTCCATCACAGCCTACACAGCACCTGTGTCCACGCAACATCGATCAATCACAGCTAGTCCTACAGAGTGTCTTCATATGACTATGGGGCTTTAAAAAAGTGTGGAAAGCCATGGGGTGGGTGACTCATGAGACTTTGTCTCTAGCAGAGGGGCTACTGGCAATCCATGGTGTCTGGGGAAAAGAGTCAAGTTTTCTTTAAAGGTGTGGCCTTGTACACAGACCATGTTCCAGTGGATGTGCCCATACCCACGTATATATAGGCAGCACAAAATGAACTCAATGAGTTTTTAATCTTTGTTTTAAGAAAGGACACGAAGCTGGGAGTCAGTGGAGGGGTAGAGAGTGGGCCTGGGAGGAGGGTGGTGAGTACGACCAAAATACACCGTGTATATAAAATTTTCAAAAAACCAAAATATTATATTTAAAATTGTAGTAAAACATGCACAACCTGAAACCATATTTACAACTTTAAGTGTAAAGTTCTGTGCAGCCATCAACCACGTATCTTAGGAAGCCATCTTGCAAAACCCAAACTTTGCGACACAGCAATCTCCTCGTTTTCCTACTCCATGATGACCACCATTCCCCTCTGTCTCTGTGAACGTGGCTACACCAGGCTCCCTAGATAAGAGTGGAACCCTTCAATATGTCTCCTACTGTGACTTGTCTCCTTCTCTCAATGTAAGGCTTCAAATTTCATCAACACTCTGTCACCTGCTAGCATTTCCTCCCCCTTTGAAGCTGAATGATAATTTATTGTATGTACGTATCACAGGTGTTCATTTTTCATCCTCTGATGAATGTGATTTGGTACCGCTCCCACCTCTGGGCTATTGGGAATAATGGTTCTGGGAATATGGGGGTACAAATACCCCTATTTCGCTCCTCTTAGTAATACACCAAATGGAATTGCTGGATCTTACTGTAATTCTACTTTCTCCCCCCTCTTCTTCTTCCTTTCTCCTATTCCTGAAGGTCTCCTCGAGACACAGTAATGCTCCATAGCTCTTTTGTCCTTAGTTAGACCTCTTTTAGAGCCTGCAGGGGGCTGGCTGCCTTCCAAGATGAGGGTCCAGGCTCTGCACAATGCTCAGGGTAGCATCTACATTGCAGGCTACCTGCAGGTAGGCTCACAGCCTGTTCTAGCTAAAGCTGTGATGTGAAAAGACACAGCTTTGTCACCCTCGCTACGTCAGTGCACTGACCCATACGTTCCATTTGGACACCGGCCTAATCCTACCCTCACGAGTTTGTTTTCCACGGCACCTGATCATACCTTTAACAAACAGCTGTGCAGCAATGCTTCATCCTGAAGATGAAGGCTTTCAGGATCTATGTGGAAACTATCCCAATAGACGAATATAACAGAGTCAGGTTAAGTTTTGGAGGTGGACAAATAATTAGCCATTCAAACCATGTCCTTGCCCAAATTAGAAAACAGCGTTCTTTTTGAATGTACATCCTCAGCTAAAAGACTGAATACTGAGCAAATTTTAAACTAAAGATGGAAGTGACCCTAGGCACAGTCTCGGAACATATCTGCCCCATAGGCACAAGACTGACAAGCAGGTCCCATCTCTTCCTTCAGGTCTCAGATGGTGCGCAGCTCTGCAAGCAGGGCTGTGGCAGTTTCAGCTCCCACTTAGCAGGAGTGGCAGTCCAAAGTGGAGACCCTGGGCTGGTGATAGGACTGACAACATTACCCTCCTGCCAGCAGCACCTTGTGCACAAGACATTTGTATTTAAAAATCACAGTGGTAGGAAGAGTTTCTAAGACCTTGAACTGACCGCTCACCTGGTGGTCTCCAAAAGAAGACAAAGGCCTTCTCATATTAGTCAGGAAGACAGAACAGCAGACATAGACTCTCAACCCAAAGTGTTTCTATTCAACACACACTGTGTGCGCGCATGCCGAGTATATTACCTGAGCCACTTCTTCAAAGTCATCATGCCTCTTCTGTAGTGCCCGTGCTCGATGCAAGGACTTCCCAACCCCAGTATGCTTGCTGAGAAAGGCCTCACCGTGGTTCTCAATCCAGTCCAGCACCTGGCCAGAGAAGGAAGACAGGAAACAGTGATTTCTCAGAAGGAAAAACAAGTGGCCCCGCGTACATACAACTGCTTGAATCCTACTCACCTAGCCCCATGCCCATGAGAACAGTAGTCCAGATAGAAATGCCTAACCTAATGTGTAGTGATATTTTGTTTGTGTCGTAATAAATAAAGATTGCCTGAAAATTAGCTCTATTGGCAGAGCTAAGCCAATAGAGGCCAGGGAGTGGTGGCATACACTTTAATCCCAGGACTCAGGAGACAGAGGCAGAGGAATCTCTGTTAGTTCAAGGACACTTTGGGCTACAGGAGATTGAGTTTGTCTACAAGAGAAAATGAGCTCATGTGAAGGTGACCCCGGCACTTGGGATCCTACGCCTTTAATCTCAGCACGAGGGAGGTGGAGACAGGAAGGGACATGGCTGGGCAGAGGGAGGAACATGAGGCAGGAGGAGACATGAGCTCACTGCAGTCTGGAGATGCAGTCTGAGTATGTGGTCTGAGGACTGGCAGAGACATGCTCGCCCCTTCAGTCTGAGGCTTGGTAGAGGTAAGCTGGCTGCTCTGCTTCTCTGATCTCTTGGCTTTCACCCCCTAATATGGGACTCTGGGTTTTTATTATTAATACCAATTAGAATTCATGCTGCACAATGAGCACAAGTCATTGGCAATGGAATAGCCCCACCCTAAACTAAATTCAGCTCAGTCATTTTGGTCTCAAGACTAGCTTCCCATTCCTTTTTTGGTTTTAAAAGCCCTAACATAAAGCAAAGAAAAACCAGCCTACAATCCACAACCCCAGAGAACCTAGACAACAAAGAGGACCCTAAGAGAGACTACATGGATCTACATAGGAAGGAGAAAAAGATAAAATCTGTTGAGTAAATCAGGAGCATGGGGGTCATGGGAGAGGGTAGAAGGAGAGAGGGGAGGAAGGGGAGAAGCAGAGAAAAATGTATAACACAACAAAAACAATAAAAAAGAAAAAGCCCTAGTCACCCCATTATTTTATTTATTCCTGTTTGTTGCTATTATTTTTGTTATTTGGTGCTGAGGATGGAATTCAGGGTTTCCTACATGCCAGTCCATTGTTTGAAATGAGCAATACAGGCTACCAGACACAGGTGAACCTCTTCTTGGCTTCTACGCCATCAAGTAAAGTCAGCCACACTGAGAAGAAATGAGGTGACAGCAGTGAAGCAGGGCTAGGCTACTCGCCTGTCACTCCACCACAAAACAGCATAGCATGGCACCCGACACAGGTCCCTGCCTTATTGAACGCTGGAGGCTCAGTCTTGCACCCCCAGCTGTTCAACATGGGTGATTGCAAGGACAACACCTCCTCTGCCTTCCCGCCACCTCTCTCCAACCAACCAACCAACCAACCAACCAACCAAACAAACAAACAAACAAACCGGTTAAGGTCTCTGCATCCGAAGGCCTAGAGTATTTATCTTTCTAGAATGCAGTAGAAACTCCATGTTCTCACAGGCTTAGCAATTTAGCCGAAAGATGTTTTCCATAAAGTTTAAGCCTAGAGTAACAGTAGCTACGACAGCAGAGGGAGGAGAGAGATGCTAAGATGAGAGATGCTTTCCTACGGGATGATTGGGAAGGTGCACAGAGGGACAAAGCTTTAAACGAACATTTTCATCTCACAAATATAAATGCATCCCAGGGAATAGGGAGACAGCTTATCGTCTGGTCTCTGGGGAGTTGATGCTGGTTGCAGTGAAGTCAGAGTTATAGTACAGTACAGGCATGCTTGTGATGCCTGTCACTATACCACTGGGCCCATCTGCTCTTGCGGTACAGGCTTCTACCCAAGCACCCAATTAATAATGTAACAGCCTTCTCAGATGTTAAGAGGAAGTTTCTGGAGAGTGATTCAGATACAGTAGGTTTGTTTAAAGGTTTTTTTTTTTTAAAAAAAATATGGATTTCTCTGTGGCAAACAGAAGCAGACTGAACTGTTCCACAGGCTGCAGACATGTGAACTCTTCCTATAGAGAATCACTTATTTGGACACTGAGGCCAGTTAATGTCTGCAATATGCAAAGTATGGGAGTCTTTGAAGTCTTCCCTCTCACTTTCAGAAGCCCATACTAGGGTGGTGCTAGTGACAGAGATGTATGGGGTGCAGAATTGAGGCTAACAAAGTCCAAATATAAGCACAAAGAGTCCAGTAATTAATCGTCCATTAGAATTTAGAAAAGAAAGCCTGCTCATGACTGTTTAAGCACTAGGTATGTAGATTTTTATTTGATGTGTTATGTCTTTGTATATATATATATATATATATATATATATGCCACGAGTGTGTGGGTGCCCCCAGAGGCCAGAAGAGGGAATCAGATCCTCTGAACTGGAGTTATAGGTGGCTGTGAACTGCCAGGTATGGGTGCTAGGAACTGACCTTGGTGGGTCCTTTGTAACAGCACCAAATGTTCTTCAAGGTGAGCCATCTCTCCTGCCCCAGGAATGGAGACTTAGAAAATTTCAAGTGGCAGACTCCGGCTCTATACACACATGTTTAGAGAGACCCTGGAGGTCCGTTTGTGGGAAGACAACTATGATCGTGCTATATTCCTGCTTTTCAAACCCTGAAAGGCAGCAAGTAAAGGAGCTCAGAGGCTCTGTCTTCAGGACAAGGAAAGTGCTTCACTAGTGGGATTATCTCGACAGTCACTCCTACCTTTTACTGTTTTTTTTTGTTTTTGTTTTTGTGTTTTTTATCAGCAGTTTTAAGAAGATGGGCCATTCTAAACCATACTGGTTGAAGAGGAATGCTTTCAACTTACTAGTTCACATAGAGCTCCCGCTTTTCATCCCATGCAGGGTGGAGGGATGATCCTACAATTTCTAAGCCTTTTTTTTTTTTTTTAAAGAGCAATTTGTTTCATTTTAAAGTAATTCTGCTTTCCTTAAAGCAGCGATTCATTTTCAGTCAGGGACACTTAGTTTACTTAATTAGCTCTGCCTTTATTACTCAAAAAAACCTATTTATTTCATATTTGAGAGGCTTTTATTCAGTTTAACATAGCTTCAATTATTCTGTGATGTTATACTGAGAATACTCAGTACAGCTTCTGCCCGAGATCTGAAGCCGTAGAGAAATACATGCAACCTGAATAAGCCTTCAAGGACTATGTGGAAATCAATTCAGCAAATAAAAAAGCAAGTGATTTAGCAAATTAATATACTAACTTTAAATATACTTACAGAAAAAGTACTTAAGGACATATGCAGACAACCAATAGATAAAGTGCTATTGAAAGTGATACCTTCTGCTCATTTTGTTTCCAATGGTTCAGCTGGAGCCATTACCCCGCCCCCCATACATACATATATAGCACAAGCCATCTTGATCCTGACCCATCTGACCCATGGCCTTCAGTGGAACACAGTTTCCCAGGCAGACCTGCATAGCAGGGCAATGTGCTTCTCAGTAGACATTGGCAGTGTCAACAGGTACACCACACCCTGAAATTTGGCGTGCAGTTCAGGAATTTGGACACCCTTGAGTTTTGGGTGAGTTAGTATATGTGAGCCAGATCCCAGAATCTGAATCAATGAATGAAGACGAATCAGCGCTCTAGCTATAAAAACTCTCGGTCCCACGAGTATAACTCGGCATCAAAAGCACCCCTTGTACGCATCCCCCGTTTAGCTCCCCTTGTCTGTCTAGAAGATAATATTAAAGATACTCCATGATAAACTATAGTCAAGGTTGATAGAAGATGAGAGCCATGCAGATGTGATGATGGCTTCTGAGTTGGTGTTTAAGTATTCCTGCCGCCGGAGATGCTGTCTTGTTTGTTTGTATCTAAAGAGTCCCTGAGTAGCAGAGAAGAATGGAACATGAATATTCACATATTCCTATGTTTACTTATTAGTTTTAGTGGGCCCTAGAGGCAGGCACTAGAGCTACCCCATGGCTATGAGGTTAGAGACAGCCACGAGTGCTTGGTCCATGGGCTAACAAACACTAGTCGTCAAATCACACAACTTCTTCATTAATTGTTGAGGTGCTTTCTAGGTGGAGTTGGGGAAGGTCTCTGAAGAAATGAGATTTCTGTGGTTCGAGAGACACTATTACTTAACTAAGTTAGAAATGGAAAAGACGCACACATGCATAGCTCCAGTAGGAAGGAAATAGGAAACAGGCCCAGAGAAGTCTGAACAAAACTGCAATGCTTTATGGTGTGCTGAATGGAAGGTTCTAGTAACCATTTTGATAACCATCCAGCGAAAGGCCACAAAGGGGAGAGACACCATCAGATCCCCATGGGAAAGCTATGGCTTTGATTATGGAAAATCAACCGGAGGGAAGCTTGGGAAGAGGTGGGAAAATGAGACAAAAGTTCAAATTTTGATGAGGCTTAGATTTGGAAAAAAAACACAGCCAGGACTGTGTGGCTGGACGTGGTGGTGACAGAGGAGAAGGCAGTAAGGTTGATCCCCAGGAGCACAGATTGCTGGGAAAAGAGGGAGGCAGTCACTGGACACAATCAAAGGAGCAAGGCAGGCTAGCTCTGAGACGCTGACTTCCTAGGATCTGTCTCTGCACGCATGCACTGGTATGTTCATAAATGACAGTGACCATTGTCACCCTGAACTTGCGTGGAAAATATCCTCTAATGACAACTGTCAATCTGATGTGGCAATCTGTGCCTCTGGTTTCGAAGATGTAATTTATATGCTAAGGGTTAAAAATAAATGATACATCATTAATGTATGGGGCGCCATTAAAAAAATAAAGAGAAGGAACACTAAATCCATTTTTAAAACACAACCTCAGACTTAAGTGGAATTGATGCCTATGTTTTTGACTGTGGTGTAGCTTTGAGAGTCTCGTTAACCCAGCACATAAGCCTCAACATCTGTGAAGGCCCTGCTCACTCTCAACTGGCTAGTGAAATTCTGTCTTACCTCTCCAAACCCTGCTCTCTCAAGTTTGGTTCCTAGTGTTTACCTCTCCAAGGTAAGTGGCTCTTGCCTTTTATGACTTGGTGGGTTTTGCTATTGTTGTTTTTGAGACAATGCCATCTTGCCAGACTGGCCTCAAACTCAAGATATACTTAAGGCTGTCATTGAATTTTGGATCTTTCTACCCCATCCCCCACGTCCTGGGATTATGGGCATGTACTACCATACATACCATTTGGTATCCATACCAAATCCTTTGATTCTGTTCAAACTACAATTACTAATTGGAATGAAGTATAAGGCCACATAGGTATGAAAATACCATCATGAAACCTATTACTCTATATGAGCAAAAGTAAAAAAAAAAATACACATAGAAAAAAACCCTTCACAATTATGGCCCAAAGGCCTGTCTTTCCCATGGGATTGCAACCTCCTCATAATTCCAGGATTCAGCCCAGGCCATCACTGAACATATTGTGGTTGCTTAGTATATTCCCAACTAGACTATATTCAAACCGATCCATCTATAGACCTTTGGGAGTGAATGTAAACATCCTCCATATCCCTACTGTTCACAGTCTGCATTCAAACTTATCTCTGTGTTTCTCTGTCCCCTGTCACTGCCCCACATGACAGGTAGTTCCTAGGAGAAGGAAAGAAATTTGAGGTGTTCACACTGAATCTGATCCTCCTCTTCCTTCACCACACAACACCCTTGCTTGCCCCTCCTGATTAGGGGGTTGGTGATGAACATTTATGGCCACAGGTTGCCACACACATCTGTAGCTGCGGCTTCTGCTCTCTCTCTCCAAGCCTAATTTGCTTAGTCACTAGAGTAGCCTGGCCTCACCACGTCAACAACGAGACAGTCTAATAACAACTTGTAAAAAAAACTCTTGCTCCATTCTCCTGCCCTGGCATTTCAACCAGAAATAAGTGCTTGCCCAGAATAGCCTTTTCTAAGAGACGTTCACATCCTGAACCAGATCTGGGAACCAGTTATACGTGGTTTCTTAATCACCCGTTTCTTTCTGTATAGTTGTGTTTAGGTCCATCTAACATACAATCAAGAGGAAATGTTCTTCAGGGCAGGAGGCAGTCTTCTAGTAGCCAAGGAGGAGGGAAATAACCTTTGAAGGAAACTACTGATCATCACTGAACAGTGGCCATGAACAAAACTGAACTAAAGAGACTATTCTTGGCGACAAGGGCTTTGTAGTCCTGTTTGACACACCTGGACCCTCTTCTAAAACCCATACTTAAGTGTTTTTATTCAGCTCTTTATTCCTATAATCATTCACTATGGCCGTGCAACACATACATGTCTGTTTAGTTTGAGCCCTGTTTCATTTCCACCCACATGAACTCCATGAGGGCAAGGGCTTTGTTTAGTTCATTGCTGTGTTTTCAAATGCTAAATAAATGAACAAGTGAACTAAAAGAAACATTATTTTACCACATCCTACATGGACAGAGGCAACAATCCTGAAAGGAGATGGGTGCCTTTTGCAATCAAATATAGAATCAGAATCCCAACCCTGTGACCCCTTATCTGGCTTTCTCTGATAAATTACCTTATTCAAAATAGGCTTTTAAGTTTGCATACCCAATTGGTCCATGGTAAAATAAGGGCTTCTAGTACACCAAATAATTCCTTCCTCCCAACTCCTATGTGCCAGCGCCCCAGCTCCCCACCATCCACCCAGAAAGGGATCTGAAGCGATTATGCGCCGGCAGGCATCAGGAACATCTTTTGTTGTTAAAAGGCTCAAGTACACACAGTGTGCACGAGCGCCCGGGAGAGCCCATTGAGTCGCCATTCTCGTCTATTCACACAGCACACTGTGCACTGTTCCCAACCGAGAACAGTCAGGCTGAGGCTGGAGAGCAGGCAGGAGTCACCTCAAGTGCTCAACTGCCAGTCACTCACTTGGTTTTTTGTCCTCTATTTGAAACAAGTATGATTAAAATAAATGTCACACTATGGCAGGAGAAGCCACCATTCCTCTGGGTGGGCCGAGCTAAGGTTCGTTAGCAGGCACTCAGTCTGTCCTTCCCCTGAGAGCTGCAGTTCTTCCTACTGACAGGTCCATGCCAGGTAGAAGGCAGCTGAGAGCCCATGTCTCAGTTTTCCTCAGTGGGGGCCTTGACATCCCAGACATCCTATACCTCTTTCCCTAGGGAGAACTGAAGCTGGCGTACCTATAACTTTTTTGAAAGACCCTCCTCGGTCTGGTGCCAGTTTATAGATTCCCCTTTCTTCCCAGTAAGGCTTGAAACTGCTGTCAGAAGCTCTGGGATTCTTTTAAAATAGATTCATTCAGAATCACCCCCAGATTCTGAATGAAAAAGTGTGGAATTATCTCCCACAGGGTGCCTGATAACCGTCCTCACTCTGCTCAGCTGATGTCAGTGCCAAGAACCCAAGGACCAAACTTTGAGAAACACAGTTCCATATGCACACATGACAACTCCTTTGTGTGTATATACACACGTGTGTGCGTGCACACACACACAAAAACAACACATTTTAGTAATTTTCACATAAATGCTTTCAGACCCACAGAGCCCAACTTTCTTCGCTCACACTTGCCACAATCCATTACTGTAACTCCCCACTCTCCCCCTCCTCCCTCTCTACACAGCTCACCTGTCAGATTACCTAAGTTCACTCTGACTTTGCTTCTCCTCTGCTCACAGTCCTCCCATAATTCCCTGTGAGTAGCAAGACTCCTTTAGCCTGGTGCTCAGTGCCCTAGAATTAGCATGTTAAGGCCTGAAGATGTGCTAAGCATGGGAGGCAACCCTGAAGAATGGCTTTCTCATTACTTACAAGCATAATTAAAAATATATTGAAGATAGTAAAGATGTTGTAAGCCCTGCATCAGGGAAGTCTAAAGGGTCAGCAACCCTCTCCAAAGAGACTTCTTCCTCTCACTATCTCCCATCCTCCAATCAGCTTTTCCTGAACACAGCAGAAGTGCTGGGCCTTCCTTGCAAATCCTCATCTTGGGAGAATCACTCCAGTCAAAATAGAGTTTTCACTAACACACACACACGCATGCATGGACATGCAAGCACACGAGCATACACACATATGTATGTTCATGCAAGCATGAGTGTGCGCATATACACATTCACACACATGCATGCACGCACATGCAAACACACGAGAACACACATATGCATGCACATACAAGCACACACACTCATATATGAACATGCAAGCACACACGCATGCACACAAACATGCACGTACACACGCGCACAGAGTAAAGACACAGAAGAAGGCTGTGGTTGGGAGGGGAGAAGGGCAGGTTGGGTGTATGATGGAAAATAGGAATCCAGAAGGAAAGGGTAGGAGAGAACCGTGAAATGCCCAGAAGAGGGATATGCACATGCAAGCAGCCAGCCTCTAACCTGCAGAGACTAAAAAGAGAGGAGAGGTACCCACTGCCTCCTCCTTTAGGGGAAAAGGATGGAGCATGTCCACTAGGATGAGGACACACAGAGATGGAAATATCCCTATCTTCACTCCAATCAGAAAGCGACTGCCCACCTTCCCTCCTGCCTCAGGTCCAGCGAAGCCTGCTGGTACTCTGGCTGGGTTTTCTTTCCGCCTAAAAAAATCATGTATTTTTTACCTGAAAATATCTTGATGAGTGGATTATCACCATTAAAAATTTAAGTGAGAAATAAACTGCTAATTACTGCCACAGGCACGTGGGTAGTATTCAAATCTATGCTACAAAGGAAAGCCTCACCAAGGCTGAGCTGACATCACTGACTGAAACACAAGAATTGGGAGTGGGTGTTTGGGGTAATTTCTAGTATAGATAAAGGGGTGTAGAGAGCAATTCTTAAATGACAGGACACAAGGAACAGGGTCAATCTGAGGCTGTCAGTAGCTGCACAACATTGGGAAAATCTCTTCCTGTGGAACCAAGTGCTCCAGCAGGGCTGTTTGAACAGTGACATTCTAGCCCCTTGGCCTGGGCTGTGTCTGACTCCCACCCACTGCAGCAGAGAGGCTAACAGCATGAGCTCTGATGTCAGGTTAACTTGGGCTTGAGGCTGGGCTCTGCCAGCAGGTGTTGGATCAGAAAGAAGTGAGTGTACTTGACCTCAGTCTCCTCCTCAGAAAGATGGGGACCAAACTGCCACCTGCCTCATGGTGCTGGGAGATTAACTAGGAGAAGGCAAGTGAAGGGATTAGATGTCCAATCATACTTCCTCTTACAGCCGGTGAACTCTGAGCTCTGAACAATGCAGCTTTTATAAACAGTTCAGTCTCAAGGGTTGGAACTAATCTTTCCTTTGATGTTTGAATTTCTCCCAATGCTCTTATCATAAAGACAGTCCATTTCAAGTCCTGAAGTTGGTTCCTCAGATGTGTGTTCTGAGAGCTGACTGTGTGCACAAGGTGTGTGAGCCTCTCATTCCTAGATGTCAATCTTTTCTTCTATAGGAAAAGTTAGTTTCCAGATCACCATGTTTTGGTCCCCCCTTTTGTTATTGCTGATCATTCTCAAGGCAACCTGCAATACTCACTTTTTATTCAGCTTTTATTACATAACACTGCCAATTGGATTATTCAACGGCCAAACTGGCTTCATCTGATTAAAGAGCTACAGTCACTACAGTTGGTAAATGGCTGGTTATCTGGAATTGAACACTCACAAATCTCTTTCAGGCATTTTTTTTCTTTGCAAACAAAGTCAACAAAGTAAAATCTATAATTTTCCACATGAGGCACCAAGAAAATGAATGCAGGAAGATTCCCTCGCAGTTCAGGAAGTCTGGTTCTAATAGTGCTTTTTATCAATTCTGAACATTGCTGCCAAGCAAGCTAGATCTTGCTGCCACTCCTGTTAGCTCATAGGACTGGATGCTTAATAACAAGATACTCTTTTTAGGGGAGGCCATAGGAGCCTCAAAGGTGCCATTGCCCCATTCATGACACCGTGAACAGACCCACCTTCTTCCAGCCTGCAATAGGCATTTAGCCAGACTTCCGATTCCTGTTCTGCCTGCCTATGCACCAAGAAGCAGTGTAACTCTCATCCCCACCAGAGGGAACTCTGTTGGACTCTACCAGGCTGTCATTCTTTTGGGGTCTGGCCTGAATGCGTGTCACTAGTAAGTCCTAAGGTGCACACGTCCTCTCTCCGGTGTAGGTGCTTCAAACATCTAGCACAGAGATTTGTGTACAGTAAACATTCAAAAAAATGCTTTATAGTATAAAGACACCTTTAAAAAGTTCAGAGAATCACCATTCAAAACAAAAGCCTGGCGAGGAAGAAGGGGAGGCTGAGGAGGATGACCTGCTGCGGTGTTCCCAAAACAGTTTCTCTGATCACGAAAACACACAAGCAATTTACTTCTCCCAGAAAGAATAAATGTCTAGTTACTCCTTGTTCCTTCCAGCCGTTTGAGGTCTATGTGGGCTTGGAACTGGCTGTTTGCATACATGGGAAGCCAGAGGAGTGTCAGGACCATAAAAGGCTCAGGGTAGAGAATGGGTGATGCTGTCACGGAGTGCTTTTATTGCTGTTGCCCAATATTGTTCTACACTACACTGAAAAACAAAACCAGGACTGAAAAATATTCCAAACTAATTGCACAGCAGACATTCTTTGCTTTCTTCAGTTTAATGAGTCCAACTCCAGTTGTTCCTTTAAGATGAAGTTCCAGCATTCACCTAACCCAGCAGGGAGAAAGGAAGCTGAGATGACACCTGTTGGGACCAGGAGAAGGGAGGCAGGCCATTTCTGGAAGCAGGTGTTTTAAATAGAGTCTCTTCCTCTGACATCTTTGGATTATATATTTCTGCTTCACTCTTATTTCAAGCCTTAAAGGACAAAATATTCCTACCTGGGCAAGAACTAACTCCAGAAATGTCAGTGGGGCAGATGGCAGAGGCTAGCGTGCTCTCCATCATCCCATTGGGGATTTCTAGCTCTTTCTTTTGTCTGTCTCTCCATTTTACATTTCATTTCACCTTCCTCCCCCAGCTACACCCGTTTTACTGCCTTCCATGGTTAAGTCTGTTTCCCTCCCTTTGCTCACTGTCTATTTCTGTCTCTGCCTGGGATATGTGACCTGTCTTCCCCTGTATAATGTGCATCTTTCTGTCCCCCACCCCCAGTCTTATTTTATGACTTTCTGCGTCTCTCCTGAGGCTTTTCCTAGGGCACCTGGAATATGGATCACATGGCCTACTTTCTGGTCCTGGCACTCTTAATAAATGGCTGTGTGGTTATAACCAAGTCACTTCACATCTCTGGGACTCAATTCCCTCAACTGTACAGCAAGTTTTACAGGCTGTGTTTTCCGGCATTGAGAGTTTTGAGAGTCGTGGAATGAAATGGAATCTTTATCAGGCAACGCACATGGCAGATGCTGGGGAGTCCCCAACAGCACAGGCACCAGGGGGCACCCGAGGACCAGGAGAGAGAATGTGATGGTTTGTACTAGGCAGGCACTGTGTTTGCATTCTGTGTCATGAGGGAGGTACTATTGTTACTGGTCCTGATTTAGAGATGGGAGAAAAACAAAAACCCAAAAGCATCATGAGACGCAGTAGCTTGTCTATGTCCTGCTGGCCACAGAGGCAAGACATGTTCAGAACAGGATTTGCTGACTCCAGAGCCTGCGCTGGTGTCTGCCAACTCTGCATTGCCCTGGCTGATGACAGCTGCACAGGAGCCTCCCCTGCAGGCTCCCAAGAAAGCATCTCTGGATCCTAAATGTGCTTAGGTATCTTGGGTCCAGACTAAGAACTCTCTCTTCCTTTAAGACACCGATCCTGACTTCTCCCACCATTGCCTAAACTGTTCCAGGAATACTCAATTACTCCACATGGTGCCATGCTCTGCTAGATCTGTTCTTTGTATTTTCTGGTATCATTCTAATTACCCGACCAGGTATCGCAGCAGTATTTACTTCAGTTCTGGGCCCATGAAAGAGACCTGAAATTCTTGAATAATCGGTGAGCATCATGGAATGCATGAGCACTAAGACTGTATCCCCTGTGTCCTCAGCCTGGGCCAGGAACATCAAGAACCTCAAGATGTTATACCACAGTTCTTGTAGGCTGGTTCCACATTCACCAATAAAACTACCACTGCATGGGTGAGGGAGAGCTTCTATTCACTCGACAGAAGCAGGTGGAGGGGGTTCTCTAAAATTCCTGGTCAATTCTTCAAGCACAAAGAGAAGCCCAGTTTAGCTGTGTTTCAGACACAGCTAAAAGCTACAAAGAAATCAGAAAGAAAGAAATCCTGATCTCTGCTCTTGAGCACAAACAGGGCACACACGATTCTTAAATGATGGTGGGGTTTGATGGTGAGTATGCTATCAAGATTTTATTTCCGGAGACTCAGCCTCATGTAGCTCAAGCAGGCCTTGAACTCACCATGTAGCCCGAGATGACCTAACATTCCTCATCTTAAGTGCTAGAATTACAGGCACATACGTCCACACCAGACCGAAGCAAGGAAATAACCTGAGTGGTCTTCGTCCCCAAACTAGGATCACTCATGCAAGGTTGGGAGTCAACAGACCGAAGATGGCATCCATCACCCCAACCCTCAAGCATGTGAGTTCAGTTGCCTTTTGAAACACAGTCCCGATAGCTGCCAGGCACTAATGATTGAGTAGATGTCAGGTAAGCAATTGAGATGCACCAATAGATTTCTTCCCCCTTCAGGTTTTCTCCCACCTCCATGCATGTCTATATGTACAGAGAATAAATGAGTGAGCCAATGATGAAGCAAGTGGGATGATGAGTGAAGAGTTATACTCTCAAAAGTCACACTTACATACCCTGAAAACTCACACTTACATACCTGAAAAGGGCAGTGGAGTTGACCCTTCTGAGAATCCAGTGTTCAAGAAATATCCGAGCTCCTCTCACACCAACCCCCTGATCTTAATCTGCTTTTCTACTTTTCCAACAATACAATAAACAAAGACACTTTTTTTTTTTTTGGTTTTTCGAGACAGGGTTTCTCTGTAGCTTTTTGGTTCCTGTCCTGGAACTAGCTCTTGTAAACCAGGCTGGCCTCAAACTCACAGAGATCCGCCCGCCTCTGCCTCCCACGTGCTGGGATTAAAGGCGTGCGCCACCACCGCCCAGCAAAGACACTTATTTTTAAGATATCATAGAATAGCCATATATGCATCCTATTATTCTTCCTTAGAGTATATAGATGCCATATGGCTACAAGAAGGTCTGATGACTACAGATATGTGAGAATCCGAGTGTGACATGCTTCCCTCCCCATAGCTGTCCTGCAGCTCTCCAGAGGCCTGCCTGTGTCACGGCAGGAGCATGACGAGGAGCCCAGCACGCTATCCCATGTGTACCAGTGACCATTATTATCTTGGCGAGTCACAGGGAGTTTATGGAAGTAGCCACACCCCTCTTTTGTCCCTGTGAGGCTGGCCTGGCGCCGTACTCATCTGTCTCGCTTGCAGGTCAGACAGCTTCCCTGATCTCTGAGCTCCGGGTGATGAATTTATCTGGACAGTTCCAGATGGCATGAGCAGGCAGCTGCCTCGCCTGCTTCTCCCTTCCTGCCAGTCCCAGCTCTCAAAGTTGATTGACACACCAGCCATGCTCACCCCTGGGGACTGACATATCCTTATGATGACTCTATCACACGTCAGTCAGGAAGGGTTGCCACATGGGAGTCCGAGGAGCCCAAGAAGGAAGAGTAAGCCTGAAGGTCCCTGTACTTATGCCAACTCCCAGAATGTGTAACAATGGTGGGGACACTCTCTCACCTGCCTGTCCCCCTTGGGCACCTAGTACCAGGCTCCTGCCAACAGCAGCTGTGAAGACATGTAACCAGGCTCTCACCCTCTCATGCTTTCTTGCTCTCTCTGGATTATACTCCCTCCCACAGGAGAATGGAAGGAGAGTGAGCTGACACTTCCTGTGCAGAGAACTGAAATTCCACATGGTGACAGGAGTCTGACGGCGGGTGTTTGCACCCAAGGTCTCATCCTGCATCCCAAACAGAGTGAGAGGAGCATGACCTTGGCTTTGATCTTGGGTCCAGGTCCTACTCAGCACATGAGGCCTCTGGGCAAAGCTCCCAGGGCCCCAAGGACAGAGAAACAGAAAGTATAAAGGGGAAAGAATGGTGATTTCCTCTGAGTAGGCGCTTCTGGCATGGCTATATTGTTACAGTCAGAAACAATCATTTCATTACTATCTGCAGTGATGGAAGAACAGGGACTAGCACAATAATACAAAAAGACAGACAAAGCCAAAGTGGCCTCTGGCCATGGGATGTACAGGGATTGATAACCTTGCTTTAAATTGGTTTCAAACCTCCAGTTTTGCCAATAAATCACAATAGCCCCTATGCCGCCCAAACCCTACTCTGTTGGTTCACCTTGACCTTGATCAAGGAATGGGTTCACTTTACGCAGAGTACCTCAGAGTTGTCTAGTGCCTCCTTGCCTGCATGAAGAGGACATGTTTTACCCGACTACAAGGAGTTGCTACTCCTCCCCAACACTACTTAGAGCTGCTCAGCACGATGCATGCCATTGACAAAGCCAGTTTGTTTTATCTGTTTCCCTCTCCTGCGGTGTGTGCAGGGACAGCTGAGGCCTGAGCTGCAATATTCCCTTTCTCAACGCAGACCTCCTCGAGCCTGGTAACCACTTGCCAGCATCCTGAGATGTGGGACGGGACGTGGGGCGCTTAGCCTGTTACCTGCTGCACGTCCTGCTGGAAGACACATAGCTGCAGCCGCTGGTGCAGCCGCACCTTGCGGTGCTGCCAGATGCTCTCAAGCCGCCGCTGGTGGTGCAGCACCTCATGTACCACGTCCAGCACCTGGTGTACCGCCTTGGAGTAGTTGGCTGTGGCTGTGAGAGACTCGGAGTTCCCAGGACTCAGGGGACGCTGCAGGACGTCCAACAGTGCTTTGCCATCCTGGCTGACCTGCAGAAAGGAAGGGAGTTCAGGTCAAGAGCCCCTGACCAAGAGAGAGCAAAAACAAGCAGGGTCAGTCAGAGAGAGGCAAGAAGGGGGTCCTGAAGAGGCCTGTTATCCTCAGTCCTCACCAAGCTCATCACAGCCATGGAGTGTGCCAGCCATGGTGTCTACAGCCTAGAGAACAGACCATCCAGGGTCGAGGGAGGGAGGGGCAGCAGGACTGCTGGCCAGTTGTGTGTGAAAGCCTCTTTCCCATCTCCAAGTATAGTTGACTGCACAGGGCAGGGGGTCTGCTCTGTTCTCGGCCCTTTCTCTGATGTCCATGACAGTGCCTTGTCCTATGGTGGATGCTTCCTAAGCATTTCAAATGACTCTCTGACTACATCAGCTGGCAGAATTTCACGTCAGAAGGAAAGCCACATGTGCCGCCACCCTCAATCTCTCAACTTCCTCTTCCTCAGCCTCCTCTGCATGGCTCCAAGTTTCTAGACATGCTAACAGAGGAACTGGTCCTCAGTGTCCTTGTCTGTAAAAGGGAATGGCGGTGGGTATTAAATGAGCTAGCACGCGCAGAGTGCACAGGGCCCAGAACACAGCGCCATTATCATCTTATCTTCATCTCTTCCGCCTCTCTTGCTACCTTCCTCTTGTATTTCTTTTCCTTTCTTTCTTTGATCTTTACTGGTTCTTTCACCCTTTCTTCTCCCCCTTCTTGAAGTGCATCTTTCTAGAAGGTGCAGAGTAGGGTAGGGACCTTCAGACTGTGGACACCCCACTCAAGTTCCTGGACTCCCCGGCTTTACCCTTAGTGCTGGTGGCAGTGGGTACTGTATCCCTGTCATTTCTGTCCCTGGTACCCTGCCACAATCAGAGGCACTGCTCATTCTGGGGAGTGGCCTTGTAGGATCAATACCCATGGCCCCACTGTGCCTGGCAGAATTCCCATTGAATGTGTGCCCCTCCCTCTTGAAACAGTGGATACTGGAAAAACTGACAGAAAATTTACAACTTCAAAGTTATTTAATTAGAATCAAGGTTGAAGCAGGCGTGGTGCTGAAATGGCCTTCTTTTCCTACTGGGAAGGCAGAAAGAGGTGTGCTTCCCTATCATCTACATGATGAGCCAGGAGCTCTTCCCAGCCTTGCACCTCCCCATACTTCGTCTCAGTCTCAGGTGGACTCCAGAGCACAGAAGCAGCTATGTTCTTCTTATAAGGCTCAAAAAATTTTGTTGGGGCTAAAAGAAGTGATGTAGTAGAGTTAGGTTAAGGCAAAAGAGGAAAGTACCACCCCCCCCCACACACACCCATCCACGCCCGCCAGTCCCACCTCCTCAGTTAATGGCTAAGGGGTCAGCAGTTTATAGATAACACTCTGGAGATACCCTCCAGAGATGTGAACAGATGGCGTCCGAGGGCTAAAGCCAGGGCAGTTCTCCATGGGGAACTCTGAACAAACACTGTATCTTAATACTCTACCAAGGGCTGGGTGGTGAAGACAGTGGGCCATGTCCCAGACATTCGAGTCAACATAACATCCATCTCTGTTGTGGGAGAATTGTCTGTATTCTGTCAAACATGTTTTAAATAAACGCTGATTGACCAGTAGCCAGGCAGGGAGTATAGGCAAGTATACAACCAGACAGGAAGCAGAGGTGGGGCAAAGAGAACAGGAGTATTCTGGGAAGAAGGAAGCTCTTTCCCCAGTCCTTCCCAGACCACAGAAGAAGTAAGATGTGATCTACCCTGCCAAAAAAAGGTACCGAGCCATGTGGCTAACAATAGATAAGAATAATGGGTTAATATAAGATATAAGAGTTAATACAAAGCCTAAGCTAATGGGCCAATCAGTTTATCATTAATATAGACTTCTGTGTAATTTCTTTGGGGCTTACCGGCTGTGGGAACTGGGCAGGACAGAAACCCCAACAAGCAGCCCCTCCTGTTATACATCTCCATGCCTCGGTCTCCACAACTGCAGAGGCTTAGAGGAGCTCCAGCTCGAGATGAAGAGGGGCAACGGTTTGTCCATCTGTGAATGTCCCCTCATGGATATGAATGAGTGGTTACAGGCATCAGCCTCATCTGCTCTCTACTTTGGTAAGAGCACAGGTAGAGGCCCAGATCTGTCTCAAGATGAAGCCTTGGGGCCACTTGTTTCAGAACTGGGGAGATTTGATTGAGCTCAAAAGCACCCTGTGTGCTTCCTCTCCTGACCAAACTCTTCCCCGTCTGTCGTCCAGGTACACGACACACATCATCCTTACATTGCTTGACGCTACTCAGGAGGTTCGCTTCACAGAGGAACCCAAAGCCCAGCATGCGGAAGCTATTTGACTGGGGTCACACAGCTAACAAGCTGGGGAGTCCAAGACTCAAAGTGTCTTCACTCTGGCAAAACCCTCCCTCTGACCATGAAAACTCACCTGGAGCAACAGTTATTAAAATGCAGGTGAGAATCCCCAGTTTCTGGCATTCTTCTTCAGTCTAGAGGAAAAGCCTGAAGACATAGCCTTCTCAGGGCAGTCAGATGCAGGCAGGGTGGGAAGCCATGGCCATGACCGCTTCTCCCCAACCTTGCCCCAGAGGAGACGCGCCAGCAGATCTGAGATCAACTGCTCTCTTTATCTGGCTTCCTAGCCGCCCATCTCTTTCACTCAACCTTTTCCTTGGAATCCAGGCTAGTTAGCAACATTCACACTTGTGTTTGTCTACACATATGTACATGTGGCCCCTTTGGGAGTATCCCACAAAATTCCTGTTTTCACCTTCCCCCCTTCAGCATTTCCCGCCTTTGATTTTTTTTCTTTTCGAGTGGAAGAGGCTTTCACTTTGCCCTTTGCATGAATGGCAGCTTCCTATTCCTGCACTCAATGGAACTTCCTTTGGCTCTTTCAGGAGAAAGCATGTGCTCAGTGGGTTTGTTTGTTTGTTTGTTTGTTTACAGGGGTGTGAGCGCTGGTGTTACACATTCTTTTATCAATAGGAAGGCAGATTCTGAAGAGTCAGCCTTGCTTCTTCACACCTTCTCTCCCACAAGAGAACATTTACCATCCACACAAGGTGAAGTGGTGTCTAGGTATATGTGCAGGAGGCAGAATGCACCAGAGTGGGCCTGGTAAAAGCACAAACCATATATGCCTCTGGCTAGAGACTCCAGAGCTCACAGGTCAAGGTTCCTAAGAACGCCTCTAGAAAGAGGAAAACTTTCTTTCCTTAAAGTCCAACCCAGGTTATTCAACATCACAAACACCAGCACTCTGGCCCCGTCAGCCAACACACACAGATCCTCAATTGTCCTTCAGGTCCTTACCTCCGTGTAGGCCTGGGTCACCTGCTCATACAAGGACTGGTGATGGTGGATGGCCAGCTCCAGGTCCTGCATCTCGGAGGGAAGGCCACCTTCGCTGCACATCTTGCACCAGGCATCCACTCCTGACAGAAACTGGAAAGAGATGGCAGGTGAGCGAGTCTGGGGCACAGGATGGAGAAGGAGTAAGTTAAACAGCAGAGAGGGCCAGACACCTTGGGAGCAATGAGGAGAAATTGTGGTACTTCAGAAATACCTTCAGAAGGCTAAACTAACCCCCTGCTACAAAGGTCAGCCAAGGAGACATTTGGAAAGTATAGTTTTTACAAGAACTGGGCAGGGCCAGGCATCTGGATGTTCAATAGGGTGTGCCCACGCAACATCTGCAAAGCACAGGCACCTATACAGCCCACTAGAGCCCATAGATAATGGGCACTCTTTGTCCATTTGGGCATGTGACAGGGGTTGAATGAAATACAATGAGAGTTTGCTGGCTGTGCTTTCTGTGCACAGGGAATTATGGGGGAGAGGCAATGAACACCTCAAGAGTATCCTTGGCACCTCCTATAGGGTATGTAGAGTAAGGCTCAACAGGACTTTCATTTGACCCGTGCTCTTGAGGGCTTAACACAGAGGGACATAGCAGGGCAGACTGCACAGTTCCTATAGAGGCAGTGGGTCTTGGGATGTGGTGCACAGACAGACCTTAGCAGACAATAGATTATTTAAAAATTAAAATTAACAACTGTAGAAAACTGTGGGTCTCTGTGTACAAATGGTGAGCTATCTAAAACCACTCAGGTTTATTGGGTAGAAAAAATTCACCTTTAAAAGTCTAATAATTCTTCACCCAACAGTCTGGAATGGTACTGTCTGTGATTCCCTTGCCTGGGTGCATAGTTCCATTTAAATTAATTGCCTAAATACCTTATTATCTCATTGCCTAGAACAGCCCATAGAGGACAATAAAGAGCCGCCTAATTAAATGCATAAAAAATAGTCTTGAGTCCTTCCTTCCTTCCTTCCTTCCTTTCTTCCTTCCTTCCTTCCTTCCTCCCCAACCAAAGATAAACATGGTTTTGTGACTTCCCCCAAAGGACTGGAAACACCTGAGAAAACTGTGCTAAAATAGATACAAATAAACTTGCTTTTGAGGCAAACCAATCCAAGGCAGAACATCCCAAACCAGCAGTTCCTCTCAGTTCTGGCCCTGTGTTTTCTTCTGCAAATATGTGACCACTCATCCTGGCATCTGTCAGTTTTTAGCCCCTGGCCTGTTGGCTGCTCCACTCGGTTTTATATTCTGTGTCTTTAGGCATCTCTTGGCAGTTATAGAAGAACTGCCAGGTACTATTCAGTGTCACATGGGACATACTGGGAAGCTTCCTGCTGGGTTATTGTTCTACCCCTCAGTACTTCACAGAGGAACCTGGGAGCAACTTGACATTCTGGGGTCCCCCGAGGAGAGAGGGATTTCCCTGTTTCAATCATAGGAGTCCTATAGCAGGCCCTATACGGCTAAAGCAAGGAAGCCAGAGACAGAGGGAGAGACCAAGTCTTCTTTGCTAACTAGATAAACCCAGAACAAAGGGAGCAAACGATAGAGCTGAAGACAGAACAGGCTGGACACCAATGTCCTTAGGATCCTAAGAAGGCACCAGCCACTACTTAGTTCCAAGAAAAGATATGGCTAGGTCCCTCTCAAAGTGTAGGCCCATGGTTTTGATTCATAGCAAGTATTTATCTCAGAGTGGGGGACAGCTACGGATGGAACTAAACACAGGTGAAAAAAATAAAAGGATGCTATGTCAGTGTGTTCAGCAAATACACATGGTAGTAACAGCGGCCGGTTGTAACATATTAGGTGGCTTACTGGGCCCATCCATCACAGCCTGTCTCCTCCCAGCAGCCCTTGAGACTGACAATAGGCTCACACCAGAGAAGAGGACATGGCATTGACATGTCCAAAACTTAGGAAGTAGGGGACAGGGTACAGAACCCTCATGTCTGGCCTCAAAGTCAAGGATCCTTCAATGGTTCCATGTTGTTGCCATCCCTGTTAGACTGGTTAGGAGGAGGAACTTAAGATACCATTATGTGTCTGAAACTCCTTTACAGGTGGGCTACCTAACCAGAATGCCACAAAAGGAACTTAGAAGATTACAGGTATTTAATGTTAGTCACTTCTGGCTTCAAACCTCAGCAGCCCAGACTGTAGGATTTTAGCAGTGGATTTGAGAAAATGTTTAACAATTAGTACTTACATGGATGTGTGTGCGTTTGTGTGTGTGTGTGTGTGTGTGTGTGTGTGTGTATTGATACGAGTACATTACAAGTTTTATTAATATAAAGAATATGTAATCTACACTTTACAGAGACTAGCACACACAATGCCTCATATTGTAGTTTCCTGCGGCCTCCCACTCTCACAGGTGCTTTGGATAAACGCTTGTGTCCACAGCCAACCTACAGTTGGTAGTAAGTGACAAGCTTCAATCGCTCCCACACAACGTTGCGATGTCTTTGCTTACGTTAAGGAGTAACCCACAGCTTGCCCCTCGGTGACTTGAGTGTGAATACTGAGAGGTATTCCTGGACTTTATGTGCTGTTCACACTGTAACTGCAAAATCTCACCCTCCCCTTTTCTCAGCACTCCAGAGAAGATCATCTAGCCCTGCACTGCAGCGTTTGATGGCTTCCATGACGTAAGACTCTCCCATTTTTAACACTTTAGCCTACCAGTGTGACATTACTGAATGTGAAGTGGGAAGGGGGGCCTACTAGCAGCACACAACTCTATGGCATTTCAGTCACAGAGAACATAAAAATAACCCCAAGACCATAGATTATACTGAGATGTAGTACCCAGGAAGTGGTGAGCTTTAAGGATGCTTTTAACATATGGCAATGTTACTGACAACTGGTTCTCCAGGATCTGACGCACCACAGGCTCTAAGGCAGGTCATGTGCCCTGAAATTCAGTGTTCCTCTTTGTAAAATGGGCGCACACAGCTACTGCATGTAGCACCAGTAACCGCTATTTCCACCCACTACATCATTACTAACTTATTATTACCCACAGCAAATGCCTAACAAATGCTTCATGTAAAATTAGTTTCCTCTGCTTGGCCCTCAAGTTGGCACTCTTGTTTCATTCCTTTGTCTCCAATCAGAGTACATTAGTCAGATAGTCAAGACACACGTACACACACGCCATATATAGATATGGAAAACAAGGCTTATTACCGAAGCTATTCAGCGGGACTTTAAGGTTGTCTGTGGAGAGCGTGCACGCATGTTCCTGTGCTGCCGTGCCCTGCTCTTGCACACTTCCCACTACTCCCGTCTATGACAGGTCTCTGGGTCTTACCTGCTCTGCCTTCTGGTGGAACACGGCAGACATGGCCAGGATGGTGCTGCGTTCATCCAGCGCGGCAGCAAAACTCTTCCACTCCTGGTCTAGCTGCGTGGAGATCTGCTTGATTTGCTGGGAGGCATAATGGCCGGCCTCTGAGAGGCGGGAAGCGACAGACATGATGCGGTTGATGTTGACGTAGGCATTCTAGGAGGCAAGGCAGAGTAAACACTTAGGGGCGGGGGAGCAGACTGAAAAGGTAGCCATCACTGGGCATGGCTGGGAGAGGGGTACCTGGAGAAGGGGACAACCCAAAACCAAAAGCCTGAGAGACTGGAATAGGTTTGGTTTCTGTATCTATGATAGACCCCAGGAAAGTCCTTGTGTAAAGCTGAGACATTTCAACTGAGAACCATCATGGACTGTATGCCAAAGACTAACACACATCAGCACAATCACCTTATCCAACTCCTATGGAATCCTCAAAGCCAAGGAAGCTACTTTCCACACAGCACTCTTTGGAAGTAGTGGATCATGGGATGAGCTGAAGGAAGCAAAGGTATCTGTCTTATTCTAGAGAGAGCTGTACCCAAGGCGTAACTGTGCCCTACAATATGGCAGAGATGGTAAAGATGTGGTAATTAAACAGCTTCCTGTCACCAGCCAAAGGTGTCCTTCCTTCCTACCTCCCTCTCTTCTCATGCCTGCCAAAAGACCTCAGGTAGGTAGGAGCCACTAGCCAGGGTGTTCATAAACTCAGAATTTAGAGGCCACAATATTTTCTTCCACTCGAAAATAAGATCTGTGGGCCCCCTTCTTCTCCCTATGTGACTTGATGTCGAACGGCACCAGGGGATGTCCCTAATGCATCTGCAGGAACTTCCTCGACCTGCTGTCTCCTTTCACGCTGGGTTTTATTTACATCCATTCCCATTTTTGCCTGCCTATTAAAAACTCGAGAACATGTATGTTGTTTCCTACTAGGCCAGCAAAAAGCTCTCCGGGAAGGAACGAGACAAAAGGAAAACCCCCACCAACACAGTGCCGTGGCGATCCTGGTTATTTTGAACGGTTCCCTCCTATTAATTGTCTATCAAAGTGGCCATGTAATGTGGCATCCTCGGGTAACTCTTCTGCACACATGATGCCCGTAGGACCAGGAGCCAGGTTATTCACACTCTCACTTTTTGCTACAAATCTTCTCAGATGATGATAAATGTTCCTCAGTGGCAGCATTTACTCTGGGCTCTGTGAGCTCCGTTGTAGTTCATTAACACCGGGGGAGGCTTAATGAAGGTTCCTTTATTTTCCTTTCCCACAGTCCCCATTCATTTCAGCTGTCCCCCACGTCCACATGCTCCATCCCAAAGCTGGCCCAGGCTGATAAGGTCTCTTAGTCTAGAAGGTCTCCGTGGAAGTTTAAAGGTTAAGCCAAGCACGCAAGCACAAATCCATTCTGATATCTAATGGCCTCTGAGCTCCATCTCTGTTTTTAGCATGGCATGAGCCCTTCTGTGCATTCCCTTAAGAGAGCTAGAATATCTCCGGCTGTTGTCACGTGAAACAACTGTCCTTTACAGAATTACGGATCATTATCAGCACCGTTTGCTGACTTAGAACACTGAAAAATTAGACTATTTATATAACTGTCAGGGGAAAAAAAACCAACCTTGCGCTTTGAAATAGAAGAGGGAAAGGGGGAGAAAAAGGAAGTGCTGACTTTAATAGTTCTGCCTTCTAGGGGACAGCACTGAAGCCCTCCCATATTTCCTACTTCTGTCATTTTTTTTGTCCAGGTTCTTCATGAAATAGACCTTGGTGGAGAGATGTCAGGAAAATCCTCAGTTTAGACACTCTCCCTGGAAGCACAGCAAGGGGAAGGAAGAGCTGGGATGGATAGGGGTTTATTTATCAATGGGTTAGAGTAGCTGGGTTCATTCTTTCTGGAGGCCTTTGAAGAAACTATAAAATGTACCTCCTCGTGGCCTGGCTGACAGGTATGGAAGTTGAGCTATTGGCACGTTAAGCTTCACTGTGCAGTAGTTAAGCCCCCTCTAGAGTAACTCTGGCATGTGTAGCCTGACCTCCCATAGGCCAACCACGCCCAGAGGCCAGAGAGCCACCATCTCAGGGAAACACAGGAAGCTAGGGGCAATCATCAGCAGATGACCCCCAGGGTAGCTATGGGCAGGGGGATAAAACACTGAAAAGGCCTCACAAGGCTGTCCTCTCAACTAGGTTCACACCCGAGAAGGTTCTTCTTCTCCCATTTATACACAACTCTCTACAGTTTTCAGGTTTCCTGTCCTGGAGAGGAGCCCGGTGTTCAGCTTTGGTCACACAGGGCACAAGAAAAGCAGAAGAGTAAAACACTCATTACCTCTGTCACTGCGCTGTTTCCCTTCTGCCCCTACCCAGGGAACACAGAACTTTCTAGTTATTACAGATGTCCCACTGTGGCCAACTCAGGAGCCTGTTAGCAGCTTGTCACTCGTTCAAATATTTATAGAGAGTGGGGCAGGCGCTGTGTTAGGGGCTGCGAGAGATCAAGGAGTGGGGCGGGATTACTGCGCACCCCAGGGTTCACCATGTAAGACAAACCCTCAAATAACTATGATTTAAAGTAATATTAAATAAGTTCTTCCACAGAGATAGAAGCTAGATAGATAGAATACAGAAAGAGAAGGGTTTGAGCCACCAACAGAGGTGGTGGGAAGGGGCTCCCCATGGGCATTGGGATGTTGGCAGTTCTCCAAGATCCTCTCTACCCTAAGCCTGAGACCACAGAAAAACACTAAAAAAAAAAAAAAAAAAAAAAAAAAGAGACCAGAGCTAGCATATTCTAGAGACCACCACAGAAAATGTTTTTATGTTTCCTCATCAGTAGGCAGGGAGCTGTCTTGCTAAAACTAACAAGCAGTTATGGGTCACAGAAAATGCCAAGGCAACACCCTGCACAGCAGCGGTAAGAGACAGCTGGCTCATGCGTTTGCTCGTGTTCTCCCTACAGTTCCTGTGCAGGACACCGAGACACCCAGGCAGTTACATACCAAGTTCATCATGTTACTCATAACCTAGAACCCGAGGGAAACGGGCAGTCAGGTTCTAAAATGGCCCCGAGTAAAAGGACAGTTGCCAACAAAACGTGAAAGGCAGGGTGGCAGGGAGAGTCCACCACCTTAAGAAAGAAAGAGGAAAGTTAAGGAGCCTAAGTGAGCGAACCATAGGGAGCTGGGTGAGCAGAAACAAACGGCTCTGCTGGGCCTGTGGCCGGTCCGCTGAGCGGCTCTTTTGTGTGATGGTTCTGTCTCTTTTAGAGAACACCTAGATCTTGTTTATTTTTGAGACACTGCCAGCAAGAAAGGAGATCACGGTTCTTTTAGACTTTTTATCTGTATAGCTGCTTCTGCCGCTCTCCCCCTCTCCCTGGCTCTCCCATATTTTTTCCTTGACATCCTCAAATGCACAGCTGTCTATCAGTCAGGGCATCATTATCACTGGACCAGAAGGAAATATAGATGGATTCTGCTCCCAGCAATGACACTCACTTAAGATAACACGATGCCCTTGTGACTCAGTTTCCTCCCTTATAAAATAAGAGAGTTGGGATGGTTTGAATAGGTATGGCCCCCGTAGAATCATGTGTTTGAGTGCTTGGCCCAGAGGGAGTGGCACTACTAGGAGGTGTGGTCTTGTTGGAGGAAGTGTGTCATCGTGGTGGTGAGTTTTGAGGTCGCATATGTGCTCAAGCCACATCTAGTGACTCAGAGTCTTTCTGCTGCCTGTGGATCAAGATGCAGAACTCTCAGCTCCCTGTCCAGCAGCAACCATAACTGCCCGCACACTTCCCCGTATCCCATCATGACGATAATGGACTAAACCTTAAAACTGTAAGCCAGCTCCAATAAAACATTTGTAAGAGTTGCTGGGGTCATGGTGTCTCTTCACAGCAACAGAAACCCTAAGACAGGAGTTGAGCTAAGTGATCTCAGATCTTTCATTTCTGGGCCAGCAGAGCCCAGGAGGCAAAGACAGCACTGCCTACCCGAGAAGTACAAAGCTCAGTCTTGCGGTCCATGGGCCACATCTTGGCTCTTCACTGCCTTGCAGCACGAACATCGAGTCTGGAGCTGTATCTCCTGAGTTCTTCATGTTCTACACAACCAATGGCCCACCCTCCTCACTCTCTCTTTCCTCTTCAGCCCCCCTCCCTCAGCAAAGCTTCTCAGACAAACCAGAAGATAATAACTTGACTTGAGGAGTATCTTTGTGTACAAACTGACATCAAACTCATTTTGTAGCTGAAGCTGACTTTGAACTCCTGGCCCTTCTGCTTCTACCCACTGAGTGCTGGGATTACAGTATGCTGAGCAGATGACTATCTTCTAACATCCTTCAGAATAGATTAAATTCTCCATATACACTCGGCACTACTATTAGCATCATCATCTTTTAAAGTGCAGTATACTATGAGCTATTACTTTGATCTCCTCTACAGAATGCAGTGTGGTTGCCACATGGTCTGTTGTATCTACTATTATCCCTCATCATTTGGTTCTGAGCAGGAAAAGAAATGAAGACCAGCAAAATCCTGCTGATGTGCAAACCTGGTACCCTGCCTACTTTTGCTACCTATGAAGTTTCCCACTCGTTTGTTTCATTCCCAAAGGCATTAACCGGAGATTACATATGGATAGCTCCTCTCCTGTGGCCTTGCCATCTACTGTGCCCACTGAAATTAGAGCAGCCACTTTCCTAAGGACTACGTGGCAGAATCTTGAGCTTTCAGCCCTACCGAAAGGGCTCTCATTTCAAACATGGCTCTTGGCTTTCCCCAAGTGGCTAGGAAAATTGCGAAGGTGCTTACTGACCAAGATTCTGATAGCTTTCCATTAAAAAGTACAAGGAAACATTTTCTGTGAAGCAGGTTTCTTTTGTGGCAGACTCTGAGGAGACAGCCACTGTAGAAATAAGCTATGGCTTTAGGAACCTAAAGCTCTGGAACTGGGGCTCGTTTCTAGAGAAGATCATTGCCAGGTGTGTGCATTCTCTGACTCCCACTCACTTCTAAAGACTGAGACAAACTTCACAGTTCTTTGGTCACAGACACCCCACTCTGGCCAGACACTGTGTGTTACTGGAAGCAACACAAAACATCCAGTCAGTTGCCTGGTAACCACTAATGCGATGAATGGCATTGTCTTTTCCCTCATCCAGTTTCAGCAGACTAGCATTATCCCCCAACCTGTACAAACCAAATCAAAGTATTAATAAATGCACGATAATAAGTGTGTCAACTATTCCAACTAGAGGTACCAGAAACAGTCAAAGCCCCAGCCTGTTTTCACAGAGAGCACAGTGCAATGTCCCTTACTGTTCCTGGGAAGATGCACCTTCCTTAAGGCCTGTCACACGTGTGCCAGGCAGCCTGACTGCTGCCAGTCCCTGCCCCACTTACTACACCTTTTCTGGTAGGTACTCTGAGTTATACACAAGGTTTTCCTTGACCCAGAGAGGACTGATAATTCAGACCTTGCTAGTAACACTGCCTGATATCATGTTCTTTCATTCCTTAAGATGGAAAGATAGGTAGCCGAGTCTTAAACTAGACTTCTCGAGACACCCCCACTGCTTGGCATGTGCTTGCCACATCCAGAGAACCCATAGTTACACTGTCTTGTCCTTACCCAGGGGGACAAAGTCTTCTGCTTCTCTCTGTCGGGATCCCAAGGTGGGGAAGGATCTCTCTCTCTGGCTGAGTGTGAGGCCCTTCAGTTTATGCTCTAGGGACAGAGTGACTTATTTCCGGAGACAGCAGAAAGTCATCAAAGATCTGTTTCATCTCCACGTCCCAGGCATGGATCTTAATTCCATACCCGTTAATGGAGCCATGACATTTTCATGGTTACTATGGTTATGGAAGTAGTGACCAGCCTATCCAATCAACATGAAGGCAAAGTCTAAATACCACTCAAGGACTACTTTCCCTAAAAGGGGCTCAATCCTTTTAACAAATACTAGAGCCTTTGACCCCAAACTCAAAGTTAAGGAGGGTACCCAGGCTAATAACTGGCCAAGGGCCAACAAGCTCAGAAAATCACTTAGTATTGCATCAACTGAGATAAACACTGTGCATGCCAGGGATACACATTTGAGTGCCAGTAAGCAAGCTCTGTACCAGCTATGCGTGGCAATGGGTAGTTCTCAAGAGTCTTTATTATCTCAGTGTTCCTAGACATATAAAAGCTGGCTTAAAATACATTCTAATTAGAGAACATATGGATAATTATCAGGCATATTTGTTTCTTTAAATATAAATAGAGGAGATTCTCTTTCTAACCAGTTCATAACCAAAACATCACCTCTCAGTGTGCTAAAGAGTTAGTGGGATTTATGTTCACATCCTATTTTTATCCAGCTCATTATTTTTTAAATCAGTGTTGAGGAGTGAACCCATGGCTCCACATATACTAGGCAAGTGCCCGAGCAACTGAGTCACACTCCAGCCCTCATTCTCACTGAGGAGCAAAAATGGTTTGGAGTTTCTTTCTTCTCCATTTTGAATTCTTTGAGTAGCTGTGAGATATTTTTATTGTTAACAGATTTAGTATTTTTAATTAAAAATTAAATTTACTAAGCTCATTTAACTATTTAAATTATTTAATAGATCTGGCCAGGCTGTATATATTCAACATTAAACTGTCTCACGTTTTTCCATCTCTCCTGAGTTTAGTAAAGTGTTGTTTTTTATTTATTTATTTATTTTTTAGAAGAGTGGAGTGCGGATTTGGGAATAGTGAAACAGGCAGGTTTTCGTGACCACTGCTCTTATAAGGAGTATAAACTGTAAACTACTTTGTTTCAGAAGCCAAGCTCATGTAAAAATATCAATTTTATACTTAGAAAATAAAAACAGAACATAGATAAATCTTGACTTCATTTAGTTGATTCTTAATGTTCGTTAAATCAGTTGAGTGATGTATTCAGTCACAAAAAGATAAAATGCGACCGAACCAGGGCTTTGGTCCCCCACTCTGCTGGACCCCTTTTCTCATTACAGGAAGTTATTTGTAGATTTTCCCACATAGGTTTTAGTGGTTCTGGGGAAAGAGTCCAGTAAGATAACAGACTGCACGAAGGCAATGGAGAGCGCTCCGCCTCACCTTTCCCTCCATCTTAATAAGACCATATGCATCATCTACATCTTTGTAATTCCAAGTCCACTTTGGCTCCTGGAGCTGCTAAAGCATCCGTTTATGATTAATTAGTTTAACATTACTGTGCAAACCTGCTGATCCCGCCTTGAAACATATGGATACCGGGCCGGTAACATCTGGAGTGAGAACTGACAGTGCTCAAAGCTGCGCTGCAGCAGCCATGGGAAGTCATGAGCAAAACCTCCAACCCCGCCCCACAAACCACAGGATGCCCTCTGGGGGGCAAATAGGGAAGCTGATGGATGACTATCTGGTCTGGTTTCGCCAGACAGTAGGTCAAGCCAGGTGGAAGCCATCTGTCCTGGCTAGCTAGAGAGAGGAAGGAGGAGGAATGGACTGGCACTCAGCAGCGATAACATTGGCCCACAGATCCCTTTGCCCCTCTGGCCTGGCTTGTTGTAGGCGTGTTTCCTCCAGCAATTGCTTCACAAACCATTAAACAGCCATGAAAACAATCGCCTGGCCATATGTTAAAGGGCCACAGAAACCCACTGCAGGTTGAAGAAGAGAATCATCCTTCTCTTCTTTTCTTGGCACTGAGAGAAATCTCCATGGGGATGAGTGTGTGTGTGTGTGTGTGTGTGTGTAGATGATAGATAGATATATAATAGATAGATATAGATGATAATAGATAGACAGATAGATATACAGACAGACAGACAGACAGATAGTTAACCTTCTGCAAGATTATAAAGGTAGGTACAGCTGGCATTAGATTCAGGGACCCCAGCAGAGAAAGTGATTAGGAATAACACATTCCTTCTGCACTGTGGTAATTCTAGACTGTCTTTAATGTTGAGTTAAACATATTCATCAGTATCCATCTCTCCTTGGCCTTCTTGTACGGGGTCTAGTTAGAGTATGGTCTGTGGCGCCAAGCGCAGCAGTAGCGGAGAGCTGGTCAGCAGTGCCAAGTACCAGGTACACATGACCTTCTGCATCAGATCAGCACTTTAACAAGGCATGAGCTTGAATGTTTGAGAAGTCCCACAGCTGGGAACTCTGAGGAACTGTCCCAAACAAAAATTACTATTATTATTATTATTATTTTGTTTTTTTCGAGACAGGGTTTCTCTGTGGTTTTTGGGTTCGAGACCAGCCTGGTGTAAAAGAGCTAGTTCCAGGACAGGCTCCAAAAATTATTATTTTTAAAAGCATTTCTGATCCAATAACAAGAATAGTTGGACATTTGCCAAGTACAACACCACAAATGTTGTGCCTAAAAACAAGGCCACATTCTATCCTAACAACATTCCCAGCAAAGGCACTGCCCTTATCCACAGGTTACAGAGGAGATGGTGAGGAATTTGAATACTCTGCCTAAGGCTACACAAGAAGGGAAATACAGAGCTGAAGCTGGCACCCAGTGTCCTTGCTTATTCTTGCCGTGATATTTCACTTTGCCCTGAATGCCAACAAATCCCGATTGCTAAGCACGTTCACCACAGGAGACAAGACACAGTGAAGCGACATTTCATCCACAGGTATCAAGAATCGTATCCCATGGAAACAGAACCTCTAGAGAGAGAATGAAATGTCCCTATCCTTGAAGCCATTCTGTTGTATCCTTGACTTGCTCTGGAAGTCCTAGGTTAGTACCTTTCTAGAATGGGCAAGGAGACCTGATGGGTAAACTTCTTCCAGCCTCTCTCTTTGTGAAACAATACTATCTACCAATGAACCCAAGGCTACAGAGGAACAGGAATCTGTCTACATAGAACACAAGAAGTCCAGGATTTCAAGACTCCTTTAGTTGGTGTCTTGCTTTATTGTTCAAGTCTTAACTTTGTTATCTTATATATTTATTATCTGTCCATCCATCCATCCATCCATCCATCCATCCATCCAGTTATCAAGGCATGAAACAAGCAGGAACAAAGACGCAAAAATTCTTCTGCCCATGGGTCTTGCACGTCATTAGGAACATTAGATTGGAAGCCGATGAAGATTACTAAGCATACATTTCAGTGCCATGTAAAATATAGCTAGGGAAGGATAGAACATAAGGGTTGCGGGGGTGTTGCAAAAGATGAAGAATCAAAGCGTGCTTCTCAAGCAGCAATACCTGGGCCTGTCCTTGGGGGAAGTGGGAGAGGGAAGCATGTCGGGAAGGATAGACTCCCCATAGCAGGGGGGCAGCGAAGCAACAACCACCAGAACCAAGAAACAGCAGGAAATGCAGGTTAGCTAGGGCAGATGAGCAAGATGTAGGGGTTACAAAAACTGATGTTGGTTTGGAGTAGGGTGGCAAGAGGTCAGGCTCTGGCGATGCTTTGAGATGAGAATCAAAAGAATTTTCTAAAGGAAATCTTTTTATTCTTCCCTATTTCTAGTCCTTCAGCTGAGGTGGGATTCCCCTCTGTATGCTGTGAATACCACTGGTTAATAAAGAATATGTTTCGGGCCTGATAGGATAGAGTAGAGCTAGGTGGGGAAAACTAAACTGAATGCTGGGAAAAAGGAGGCGGAGTCAGAGAGAAGCCATGTAGCCCTGCTGGGAAAAGATGCTGAAACTTTGCCTGTAGGCCACGACCTTGTGGTGATGCACAGATTAATGGAGATGGGTTAAATTAAGATGTAAGAGTTAGCCAATAAGGAGCTAGAGCTAACGGGCCAAGTAGTGATTTAAATAATACAGTTTCTGTGTGTTTATTTCGGGTTTGAGCGCCCAGTGGCTGGAACAACCAAGCGGCCTTCCAACAACATTCAGCTGTGCCATCAACTATGACCTCTGCTTTTTATTGCTCCCTGCCCATCCATCCACCTGGCCCTGACTTCTGACACCTTGTAAATATCTGAGTTGCAAATGTTTCAGTCCTATGCCTTTGATCAGACTCTGCCTATTACTTGGGCTCCTGGTCAGCGTTGTCCATGGCCAAGGTCGCACATGAGCATGGCTACTGCCTTTTACCTCTGACACTTCCTACAGGTGTCCTGCTTTTCAGGTTAGAGCTTTGGCACACCAGGTTTCAGGGACCATTTTATGTCTTTCTTTCAATTCTTTGACTGCAAAGAAGAGGTCAGTGTTGGAGGAATTTCACACAAATTAACCCCTTGGTATCTATAGACCAGGACATAAGCAGACAGTCCTGTAGATCAGTGTGTGGAGATGTGTAGGTGAACTGAGGGAGGCTTGGGGGAAAATACAAAGGATAACCCACAAACAGCCCAGGGGAAAAACCATGAGGAGAGAGAGTCCTCAGAGAACAACAAATGATAAGAAAAGAGATGTCAGAGGTTTGAGCAGAGAAACAGTAGTAAAGTGGAGGAGATCAAGAGGAGGTAACAATCAAGAGAGAAGACTGAGCCAGGCCAGTGCCAAACCCATATCAAAGGCCTAAGCTGGGAGATGCTTTTCAGAATCAACCTGGGCCAACGCTGAGCAGCAGGTGTGGAAGCCTGCGGAGTGCACCGGAGTGATGGTGAGATGCTTTTCCCAGGCCCAAGGACTCTGTGTTTTCCATAGAGACATGGCTGACTAGGGAACAGTGCACAGAGGCCAACAGGCATCAGAAGCATTGGTGGTGAGCAGGAAAGGGACAAGCAGGTGTTCTCCTGAATGCTTTTCACACTGCGTGATGGTGGTGGTGGTGGTGGTGGTGGCAGTGGTGGCGGCGGCGGTGGTGGTGGTTGGAGGCTCCACTCTCCAACAAACTCTGCGGGGTAATATTCTGCTGTAGAGCTTGACTCGGGTCTAATGCGAGCTGACTTAATTTCTTCACATTGGATGAGTAATTCTCCAATTAAGTCCCAATCTTGTATAGATTTTCGGGGACCCAGTATGTACAGTTAAACCACAATCTAGGGTAACAGGAACCGAATGTGGCATGTTTTTAAAAGGTTCTCAGGTGACTGAAGGAACAGTAAGAATAGAGGCCTGCTGCCTTCCATGTAGGCACATACTTCCCCATGGCTGAGTTCTGAGCATGCTCTGTTCTGCTCTCCTCCCCAGTCTAGTTAAATATTGATGGTGGAACCAAACACAAATATCATAAATGGGTAGGAACTGAGTGGGCAGAAAAGGGAAATTCCACCCACAAGGCTGTTTGTAGAGAAACAAACACCGCATCCTGTTGAGCTTGACTGGTGAGAATAGGCTGGCTGGCAAGCCGTCCGGTACTTGGCAATCTCAGGGTCTCTGGCAGGCCTGCCTAAGGAACCCCAGGGTGACCCAAGGTCAGAAAATAGATGGTCCTTCCTCCTGTCAGCAAGGAACATGCAGTAGCCAGTCCACTTCCATCTTTAGGCTCAGGATCTCAACACAGAAGCTCAGGTCATATGAACTTTAAAGGCTACCAAGGCCGATAATCCCTGGAACCTGCTCATGTTGGGCCTACAACACATATTTAGCCACAAAGGAGGTGTGTTGGTGCAACTCGGTATTGTTACTCTAGGCAATGGCTGGATGTTTTTCCATCCTTGTATATTCAATCAGTGCATACCATTAAAACTCAAGTATATTTCCTGTAGAAAGCACATATTTAGATCTCAGCTTTCTAAAACCTGACAATCTGAACCTTTGCTTAATTGTTTCACCTCCAATGCCACTATTTTTGTGTGTATATATGTTGTCTGAGTATATGAACAATTCATGCTCATGTGCATGCCCATCCTAGTGTGTAAGCATATGTGTGTGCAGGTCAAAGGTCAACGTCTGGTGTCTTCCCCAGTTGCTCTCCACTTTAATTTTGAGATAGAGTCTCCACTGAACCTAGAAATCAGCAATTTAGCTAGATGGGCCAGGCAGGGAGTTACTGGTCCACAGTGAAATTCTCAGCCTTTTACATGGTGCTGAAAATCCAAACCCAGATCCCCATGCTTGCCCAGCAAGCATTACAGGGAGTCATCTCGCCAGCTCCTACTGTCATTATTGACACAGGTGAACTTACATTAGCCATTCCACCTTCTTTCCATAGGCCACACATTTCTTCTATATCCCTATTCCTCCTACACTCTTGTGCTAAGAGCGTATTTTCTAATGCAGCACTTTAATACTGATTGATTTTTCACTATTTTTAACTTACCTTCTTAGCTACCTAAGAAACATCTTATCAGAATCAGCTTCTGATACATACTGTTTAATTTAGCGAATATAAAACTGTTCCTCCCGGAGAGGGCTTTATGTCCTTTCCCTATGTATTGTGGTATTGTTCTTGTATATATTATGTTCACAAATGCTTCAAACCTAACATCCGAGTGCCATAATTATCCCTTTTTATAATTGTGTGTGTGTTGGGGCTGAGATAGAAAAGGCGAGCTAATGTATGTGATAGCTTTGTTTATTAGCATTCTTACGAATCATTTCTGCATGGGTTCATTTGCTCCTGGGGATTCCAGTTACTACCTGGAGATGTTTCTTTTGACAACAAAGATCTTCATCCACATGTTACCTTAGTAAAATTTCTTGCAAATTTATTACATTTCTATGTTATAGTCCAACAATACATACACATATTCTCTTATACAACAGCTCTTAAGTCAGTTAAGAGATGGCAGGGGAGGAAGTACATAATACCTTGTCCATCATAGTTACATAATTAATCTTTGCCAGTGCTGTCCATTATGGAAGATTCAAATTACTTTTGGGGAGCACTTGTTTCCAGCATAAGGAATTTCCTTTGTGATTCTTTTTTCCCCCAGTTTTCTCTGCCAAACTATCAGGTCTACATCTCCAATCCCTGCCTTTTACCAGATCCTCCCAAGGGAACCTTTAAGAGCTCTATTGCCTTAAATGTCTGTAAACTCTATTGAGGATAAAGTCAGTTCCTTTGGGGGAAGATTTGGGACTTGATTTTGTATAACATGTTTCTACCCTCAAGTCAAACCTCTAAGCCATCTATGGCTCTAAGGTTGGGGTTGTAGGCAATGGGGTGTTTTCCTTGGTGGTACCTTGACTTTAGGAGCTAACTTTTCTGGGTAATAGGTGAGCAACCTCAAGTCTCCATGGCTTGTCTCTCCCAGCAAGGAGATACCCTAATATTCTCCTAGCATGGCCCCATGGTACAACTGCTGTTCCCTGAGTGATGTCTTTGTAGGGGACTAGATCTATGCCTCTAGTTCACACTCACCCATGACCAAACCTTGGCACAGGTGGCTGGGGCAGGATTAGAGATGTTCTACCTAGGAAGACAGTCCTTTAGCCGGGAGCTGGAGGAAAGAGGACCTGTAATCATAATTATGGTGTGCAGTGATTTCATCCTACAGAAGAGCAAGGGCAGAGGAGAGAGGGGACCTTGACTCAAACACCATGGATACTGTTCTTAATGAGTTTTTATGTGTTCTTTTTTAAAATACATGTTTCTTTATTTTCTGTATGAGTTTGGGATTCTTTCCAGAGACTTTAACCAATCTTTAAAAATAATTTTCTCTAGTTTTAATGCAGAGAAGGTCCATAAAGGTTCTTGGGCTGTCTCACTGGAAGTCTTTTGGGTCTTGAGATGTTTTGTTTTAGGGAGTAACTATTTTATACACATAAGTGTTACAGAACAAGAGTCTTTAGCTGTAATGTGAACATAACTAATTTGGGGAACTTGTCAAAAACACATGTTCCCAAGGCTTTGCTCCCAGAGATTATGATTTTCTAAGACAGGAGGAAGATGAAGGGGAACAGGAGGAAGACGGGGGTGGAGAAGAAAAGAAGATGAGAAATACTTATTTTACTCAGCTTTCTACATGATTCTAATTTTTAAATATGCATACAACATTTACCCCTTCCTCCTCTTCATCATACTCTTCCTTTTCCTCCCTCTCTAAGATTACAAAAGATGCTTTGCTATTCACACTTACATTAGTGTGTAAATATGTGTTCATGTATGTACGGCATGTGTATGCATGTGTGTGTGCATGTTTCCATCCAAATCTAGAAATTCTGCTACTCTAGGAAGTGCAGGAGGATTCTCATTTGAGGCTTCCATGAATCAGCAGTGACAGGTCACCCCACAGCAATGTGTCTGAGTGGAGAGTCACCAGCCTAGATTCTTCCCGTCTCTTGCAGCAAATGTGGCTTTTCCTTGTGGTGTCGTCTGCAACATGCCCTCCAGACAGAGAGACCACCGCAAACTTTTTTGCGAGCGGCTTGATTTACATACAGTCAAATGCTATATTCACCTCTACTGTGTGAATGAATGGTATTGAAGCTGCTATGAAACACGTGCTGGGGGAGGGCTTCCTACTGCCCAGATGCACACTGTGAGCCACTACTAAGGATCCTCCTAGTCAGTATAGCAACAGAAAATGAATACCATTCATATTTTATAACTCCAGACACAGGCTGTTAGCAACTCGCTTCTTCCCAAAGAACCAGCTAATTAAAAGTGTAAATAAGGCTGAGTTGGGTTTAGAGATGCTTCTGTCTCATGAAGAACTATCCATGGACGGCTACATGACTGTTCTCTGTAGACTAGGCTCAGACTTACTTCCAGATGTCCTCACTGCCAGCAGAGAAGGTCAAGGAATGGAGAATTTTGCTGACAGAGGCAAAATTACCTGACTTTCTGAGACACTGTAGGAAACCAGAGGATATTTTCCTAAAGGGTTTAAGAAGGTGAGAATCATCATTATTGGTCAGAAACAACAACAACAACAAAAACCCCCAAAACCCATACGATGAGAAAAATCTAAAGTAACCAGTTTTAGCCTTTTTGCTTCCGGAATTGTTCACGTATAGACTCTCTTGGTGGGCTTTTATTGGTACCAATTCATAAATAAAACCGAGGAAGTTTCTGATTTTCTACCCAGGACTTATGCAGTTATTTCCAGATTATGGACTAAAATAAACTCACATCTCCATGTTGAAGTTCCAAGCCCTGGAATCTCAGAATGTGTTCACATTTGGGGAAGGTTGTTAAGGAAGTAATTAATTTAAAATGCAGCCATTAGTGTGGAACCCAATCCTGTGCCTTATAAAACAAGGAGACCAGGACATAGAGACACACTGGGAGATGTGTGTATCCACAAAGTGAAGGCTATTCGAGATCACACAAAAAAGATACCTGTTTTGGCAGATACCAAGAGGGGCTCAGGTGAACCCAGTCTGCTGGCACTGGGCTCTTGTGTCCACACAGCCAAAACTGAAGATAAAACATTTCTGACATTTGTGTTTTGTTGTGATGGTGTTGCTGCGGGTAGAATCCTGGTCCTTGCACATGCTGGGCAAGTGCTCTACCATTGAGCTGCATCCCTAGCATTTTTTTTTGTTGTTGTTGTTGTTTTGTTTTGTTTTTTGCCTGATGTTTAAGGCACACTGGTTGTGGTATTTGCTATAATAGTCCTAGAAAACAAATACCTTCAGTAACCATCACCTTAGCTAGAATTATACATTTAGTCAGTAGATAAACAGTGGACACTGCTAATGATCAATGCACTGAACCCCTCTTCTTCTGAACCCACCACTGCCCTTTGCCCTTGCTGTAGCACTCCTTGCTGTGCTGATGTCAGACTACTGGTTTGTAGTTACCTATTTACTGGTGAAGTCATACATTTCCCATCTGTTTCCCTTGTGAAGTTCTGTGGGCACAGCCTTCTCTGCCTTTGTTCACCCCTGCAGGCCACCGTCCAGCACCTGACTCCTGGTTACTTGTTCTTGATTAAGAGAAGTTATCGTATTCTTGACTTCTGAAATTGGTAAGATTGAGCATCTGGATCTGCACTGTATTGTTTCCCTTAGAGGTATTTAATGAGTGTGTGTATATACATTCCTCTGCGGAGAGGACCCACAAGCTTCGTTTTATATAACAGGGCTCTGTGACCTCCCACAAAGGAAGACCCAATTCAGTAGTTAAACAAGGCTAAACAGCAAAGGACTCACCTGAAACTTGAAACAGAATTATTAATTATTAATGCTAAAAAATTATTTATATGTTCAAATGTGTGTGTGTGTGTGTGTGTGTGTGTGTGTTCCAAGAATGGAGACTGAAATGCCTTAATGAATTCGTAGAACCATCCATATCCCTGCCCCTTTCCCCGACTCTCCCTGAAGAACTGATCATTACTGCAGTCATTGGCTGGCGTAGTGAGTAGCTGCTGGCATTCATCTGTTTCTTGGCAGTGTCATTCATCACTGAGGCCAGGGAAAAAGCCTGTAATTCCCTCCATTCACCTGTTTGGAACGTTGCCATCCCTCTATGTAGGAAGCCCCTTTTAATAACAAACCAGTAAACTTCGCAGGAAACAAGAGCACTGGGCTGTGTTTATGGAGCACTGGTGCCCATGCAATTTGATCAAACAATCCTGGGATTTTCCTTCTCTTTCCCAGCAGCCCAAGAGGGGATCCAGCCTAATCAGGCTACAGACGCCTCTGCTTGCTGCTGGCTGGCGCATTCACTGAGGAGCTAAGGGAGGCTGCGGATGGGCTGCTCTACACTAATTGGCTGTTGGGCATTAAACCTTTCGTCTCCCAGTTCCAGACGACACCGCTCTTCACGATTTCTTCCCTTGCTTGTGTCCTGAAAATGACTTCCACAGCAAATCTGTCAGCGTAAAGGTTTTCCGTGTGCCATTAACTCGTAGTTACCCCACACTAACTGGGGAGAGCAGTAAATGCAGATAATTCAAAGCCAAAGGCGCTTTCTGTCTAGCTTCCTAATGCGTGACTTCAAGGGGCTCGGTGGCAGACTCACCTCCCTAATTATGCCTGTCTTGGTTGCTTATTAAAGTAAGCTTGGCTGCCTCTGGGTCTGGCAGTTCAGTGATGTGAAAATTCTGACACAGAATTTGTGAATGTCATCAGGGAAAAGCCACCAGGCACACAGATAATCAGACTTGACTAGATCTGAGTTCACAGTCCTAATCACCTGTGATCAATCACTTTGTTCCTATGGGACTGAGTCTGGGGATAAGAGATGATTGTCGTCGGGAGGGAAGGAGTCTTTACATTTAGAAGAGGACACGAGTGACTGTGCTGTGGTCCAAACTGAGCACACATTTATGTTGGTTCCTACCTGGCCTCACAACCGTCTTTTCTGCAGCCAGTGATCTTTCTGTGCAAACTTCACATTGTATGCCGTTACCCAGCAGCCTCTGGTGGCTCCCTATGCTTGCCGTTATGGTGGTCTTTCACCACCAGCCAACAGGATCCTGCCTCCTGGAAGTCAGAGGTAGTGCTGTGACTGACATTGGCTACTGAGATGTGCATGAGAACCGGCCAGCGGAGAATGGACATGCCACTTCTAGGTGGAAGGTCTCAGAGCCAGCTGTGCTTGGTTTCACACTTTGTCTGGCTCATCTGAGATGGGGGCTGCTCCTGACTCTGTTGCCAGTGCCTGTGATGAGCCTACTTCCCACTAGCTGGTGATGAATGTATACCAGGAACAAGAAACTCTGGCTTTCAGCCGCGTAGATTTCAATGCCCTCAGTTAACTCAGCAGATCTGGTCCTGCACATATGAGGCTATACTCTAGCTAAGTTTTCAGCTCGGCAAGCGGACAACGAAGAACTGAGAGACAGAATCATTTCTTCTTCAGCATGTTAAGTCTAGTCCACAGCACAGTTAAAACAAGTTGGCTGGTGGCTGACTATGAAAGTCTCTTCCTTCTTGGCCCCTGCCATCGTTCAAGTTTGCATTTCTCTTAACACTCTCCCTACTCCCAGCACAAAGCCACAAAAGATAAAGCACCCTTGGTTTTCAGGTGCATGGGGGATGCTGGAGCTCTGCCTCTGGACCAACAGCCAGAAGGAAGACCTCAAAGAAGGGCATCTTTGGTGGAGACATTTTTAGGCTCCATATGTTTGGAATATAATATGGCTTAAGGGCAAGTAAGATCTCAAAGGGAAGCCATGGAGCTATCACACAGAAAACATGCTATGCCCAAAGTCATCTAGACTAGACTCACAAGTCCCCATCTATCATAACATCAGCATTTACTGATGACTTGCCACGCACCAGACACAGTTCCAACTGCTTTACAATTAATTCATTGATTACCCGAGCAACCTCTAGCATCGTTATGATTTCTATTTCACGGATGAAGGAATGGAGATTAAGAAAGGAAGAAACGTGGGGGTGAACGCCCTATGGCCGCATTGAGAAGAAATGGTCTTCTCTTAATCCACGCATCCTTGAACACTCCCGTGATGTACACCCACTCCCACCGTGTACCACCTTGGCATAAGCCACATGCTGCCCACTCCACAAACTACCATCCTCTAAAATCTCCTGCCTTCTAAACTGACATAAAACAATTCTCCTTTCTCTCTAAACCAGTGTTCAAATACTTGAAGGCAGCAATCATGCGTCCCACAGGGCTCTTCTTCCCACTATAAGCAGCCTCGACTCACTCAACACTTCCCAATACACTGTAGCTCCAAGCCCTTCTCCATCCCTGCTCAGTGACTCATCCATGCTAGGGACCAAGAAAATGTCAGTGCAGTCAGTGGGGTGGAACTGGTGACTTGCCTGTCTTTTAGTCTTGCGCTGAGCTAATCCCCCTCAAGCACATTCGGAACAGCTGATTGGCCCAGTGCCCTGCACAGGTCCCCATTCTGGGAAAAGGACTGCTAAAAGATCTGCAAGGCCAGTGTTCTAACTCAAGTCTGCTGTTCCCTCTTCTTTGCCATGCTCCTTTCTTGCCCCAGCCCAGCGGCCTGTTGGAAATGGCCTTCCCACTCACCATGGAGTTCATAGCAAAGTGATTGTGCTGTGTCTGGAGGTCTAGTGCATGCTGGTAGCTGACTCCGATCTCGGTGTGGCTCTGAAGAAATAATTCCTTGTTGTGGCTTATCCAGTCGAACATCTAGAAGGGAGAAGATGGACAGGGGGATGAGAAAAGTCATAAGTCAAGCAGGACAAAACAGTAAAAGCTGCAGGAAGAATAAAGCTCTTTAGTTGTTTCTCAGGGAGAAGGTGTCATCTCTCTGGAGTCAGGGTGGGCCACAGTCTGGTTTCACAGGAGAATCCTCAATTTTTAGTATAAAGACCTACAGGCAGCTTCTGTTTCTCTGAAGAGCCTACCATCAAAATAGAACAGGAGGGAGAGAATTGAGGAGGTGGTGGTGTTTATTAACAAAGTAGCTACTGCCCTTTGTAAAGCCTTTAGAATGCCCAGGAAGGTCCCACACATGCTTTGAGGACAAGCAGTGATAAAGCAAGCTGGGGGTCCTAGCCTATTCATTTAAGAAGCCATGTTTCTTCCAGGTAGCCCCTGCACTGAAGGGGACTGATCAGAACCCCAATTCCAGTTCTTAGCTCTTCAGGATGTCAGATCTAAGCCAACCAGTGCATAATTCTTCCTAACCACTCAATTCAGTTTGTCTCGGAAAACAGAATGTGACCCAGGTCAATACAGATACAAGGAGTTTGCGAGTTTCTCGGATACAGCTTCTCTTCCTTGGACACTGTCCTGTTTGCCACCCGTCTTGCCTTGCTGCAGCCATCTGCTGGGAGCCAGTGGAAAGGAAAGGGCAGAGACAAGGCAGCTTCAGCGAACAGTAGGGCCTGACTGAGCTGGGTGTGAGCTCTATTGTGTCCCTGGACGTCTTAAGGTGAGAATCCCTCTCTATTTTCATCCCACTTTAATTTAGGGTTCATATAGATTACTGCCTAGAGCAACCAAGTGAGACAGGTGTGAGCAGGAAAGATGTGAATGAGCAGTACCTGAGAAGAAAAGCACTCTTCTCAGGTCAGGTGCACCATGTTTACACGCTTAGGTGTATGTGTGCATGTGTGTGTGTGTGTGGGGGGGTGCTGCAGTCACTCCCAGGGCGGTGAGAGGACCAGATGAGCTCTGAGACAGGGGTATGAAGGCTGTACCAGTTTTTCCCCTGCTAGCTCTTCTCTTTACACAGGAAAGTAAGCTTGCTTTTCCAGTTCCTCGAATAGTATCTAGGGGATACCTGCCGTGTCCAAGGTGACAGAGGGCCAACAATGTCAAAAATGTGTTTCTTGAAATTAGGTGGCTTTTATAAAGTGTAGAGATGTGGACTTAGGTTCTGTTTATTTTTATTTATGAGAATTTCATACATGAGTATAACACATCATTGGCACCCTTCCCTCCCCCAACTCTTCTCATATCCCTTCAACATTCTCTCTCAAATCCATGTCCTCTTCTTCTCTAATTTTTTTTGTATGTGGTGTGTATAACTTAAACCACAACTCTAAAGATCTGTAAATATGGTAGAGGCTAACCTGAGATACTAGCAAAGGACAAAGAACAATACAATACATTCCCCAGGAAGAAGGATCATGTGTTAGACCTTCATGTAGAGAGCTAGGAGAAGGGCATCAGGCTAGGTAAGCTTGTGAAGTGAGGGTGGGGTACAGGGTGAAAATTGGGGCAGCCCAATATGTCGCAGGCACTGTACCTCGGTGGTGATTACTGTGCCTGGCTTGACAAAATGCGGCTGGGGAGGCACAGGCCGCCCATGAAGGGCATATGCTTTAGAGACGTGGACCACATACTGGTAGCACAGTGCGGGGAAGGGTCCTCAGTGGAGCTATAAAGTATGAACGAGCTGTGGCAGCAGTTTGGGATGTAGACTAGGGAGAGCCAGCCAGAGGGCATACTTAGGGAGATGGCATATTAATCCAGGTCTCGGTAAGGGCCTGGTGAGGCAGTAGAGTCAGAGAAGTTGATAGGTTTGAGAGCCCCTTTGGGCAGGACCTTCCCAAAACTCATCATCACTTGGAGAGGAAGGGGCGAGAAACAGCTAGAGAGACAAGCTATGGCATACTGGTCCCTGTAATCCCAAGTACCACCATGGGGGCTGCTGAAGAATGAGGATATGAAACTGCGGGTGGGCAGACACAGTGGGCTACCGTTTGGATGTCCTGCGTCCGAGAGGCACAGGAGAGCTTCAGACACATATGCCTGTGGGCTGCTAGGTTTATTTGTCTGGGCCTAGAGAGAGACATCAGGGCTGTTAGCAACTCACATTAGCTGCCAAGCGCTCATCCGGAGGCTCCCCCAGAAGCACTCGAGTGGCAGAGGGTTTACTTCAGGCTGGGGTCTCCTCAGCAGCCCAAGCAGATATCTGCTGCGTGTGCTATTCTGCACCATCAGCCCCGGCAGCCCAGACTGCAGGCAGCTGGCCCGAGCTCCCCCAAGCCCTAGTTATCACTAACGATGAAGAGGAAAAGAAGGCAAGCATGGGTATTTAGAGGATTCTTCCTCTGTAATTGTTGATCTTTAAAATTCTTCCTCCAAACCTCACGTCAAAATAATTTCTCATCCCTTATCCTATTTACGAACGAATCAATAAAGTTAATGAAAACCTGAAATTTCCAAAGTCCTTGGAACTTGTGAAGACGAGAGTGTTCACTCCATGTCCCTTCTAGGCGATCTCAGCTACTAACTACTCGGATGTACAACAGGCAGATGAGGTATGTACGGCGCCACAGCAATTAGATTGCTGGGCACCAGGTCCCTGCTGGACTGCAGAGAGAGGAGAGCTGGACATAGGCCAGGCAAGGTGGACAGCAATGCAAAGGGAGCTAAGAGCAGGACAGAGGTGGCTGCAGCAGCCTTGCACCCTGCTGAATCAGCACCTTGCAGACTGATGCTGGCACCGATGCCACCCCCAAATTCATGTTCTGCTTATGAACTACTTTCTGGAAGTGAGACACCCTGACAAAGCCTAGCTTGTTCTGGAGAAACTGGAGTAACCTGTGTCCCAGGAAGAGATGAATAAGCCTGGTCTGGGGAATCGATGGCGTCATGTGAATATGTGTTCTGACTCTTTGGGAAGAGCCATTAAACTCTTTAGAAATTTTGATTGAAATATATTGCAAGGGGTAGAGTCCTAGAATGAAAGTGGGCATGCTGGCATTTATTGAATAATATATCATATATTATGATACATATTACATATTCTGATTTGCAAGGGACAGATTCCTAGAATGAAGGTGGGCATGCTGACTGACAAGTGGCACATTTTTGAAACCCATGAAAAACGGTTTTTCTATTCAAAACAAAAATTAATTTCATGGACTCTCCTGGGTTAGAAGGTATATATAGTCAGGTTTCTATAGCTCATTTTCTGGCGATTAAGGAACATAGCAAGAACACTGGCCTTGTTTTACAGTTGGAGAAAAGCATCTCCTTAGTCCCCGCCATGACATTCCTCGGGTGCTTTCTAGCCGAAGTTCCATGTCCGTTCGCACCCTCAACCCGTATCACGTGAGGATACCATCAGGTCCTCTCCACAGAGAAGGCTCAGAGAAGTGACATTCTAGAACCATGGTTTCACCCTGTGCTGCATGGCTCTGACTGTCCCAGCCAGGCTTTGAGAGGCTGTGCACACCATGATGCCCCAGCCAAGGAAAGGTGCTTGAAACCACTCATTTGCCAACACCCAGCTACCTCCTCTCTACGGCTACACTATCGGCAAGGATCACAGATGCCTGAGGATAGTATTCTCCCAATAAATGCTGGAAGAAATAAAGGAAACAGAGAGGGGAGGGGAGAGAGCGAGAACAGGAGAGAGAGAAGATGGCAATTGGCCATGTTTAGGGTTGTGAATGTCCAGAGAAGAAATACCTTTCCAAATATTCCTAGCCTCAAGCCAGAGCCAGTTATAATTTGATTCATTTGAATTTGACTATCTAGAAGACACATGAGACAGACTAAACTAAAGATGTAACGGAGGAATAAAGCAAAGGAGAAAACATCTACAGTAGCTTTGGATTCTTTATATCCCCAACCCCGTGTTTTGAGAAACTACAAATGTTATAATCAGCAAAATATAATATAATAACAACCACAACAAAATCCTTCCAAGAGGAAGGGTCATACCTAAATAATGCAATTATCTTTCTGCCTGAAGAGTACACAGTTTTCTCTGTCTTATTAAGGAAGATGTTATAGGAAAGCTACTTGAGTTGTTTTTTCATGTTTTGTTTTAACTAAGCTAAGTAATTTTTATGCTAGCTAACTTCAGTAAAAATACACAAATCTGGTTCTTCATAAATAGTCAATGTTGAAGGAATCTATTTAAATGCAAATTAGGAAAATAAACATGACTTTTCATTTTTTTTAAATATGGGGTAGCCAAAAGTTTATTATTGTTCTTTTTTTAATGAAGCTTAATTATTTCATAGAGCAGGGATATTGAGTAAAAGTCTCGTGTTTATTTTTCTTTATTTAGTGAAAGCGTCTGACGTCACCTAACTCTCAGACCACCCGACCATTGTTAGTGCTGTACGCTAATTATAGATTTCACTGCAAATAAGATACGCACACTCGGCCTTGATCAGTTGATTAAGGGAAACGTCAGAAACTAACCAGTGGGTTTCTTTTGGCTGGTTATGTACATCCTAGTACATGCAAGGAAACACCCTGTACCCTGATAAAAAACGTGCCCCGAAAGGTCCTCCTGGAGTTTAATTTTGCTAAGCCCTGGAAACAGGTCTTTTATAAAACAAAATCCTCTGTGTTAAAGTCCAAACAGCAGAGAACACAAATCATTACAAGCTACGGAATGAACTTTACCAAGCTCTATCAAGGGTTCAAACCCTGGTTTTGTTTTATCTATAAAACAGGAATAACGATTTATACTATTTAAATCTTAGGCTACCAAGGACATTCAAATAAAATGATGGGCTGGGAAAAACTTTGTTGGATGCTACATGCATATGGATTTTTCAATCCATAGAATGAGTATACTCTAGCCTACTCCCAAATATTTTCATTTAAATCAAAACAAGAGGTGAAAGGTGTGGGTGTTAAACTGCAAGCTCATACCTGAAAAAAGTGCCATGGGCTAGCGGGACTCACACCCGCAGTTCTTATGCATACAAGACGCTCACAGCCCACTCCCAAGATGTTCTACTAGAGCAACCTCTGCAGAGAGCGGACCAGAGGCGCCAGCATTCGCTCACACAGCGATCCTGAGAGTATGTCTTCCTACACAAGCCTCTCCACCAATATACTTGGGTTTCTAGTGCCTTTCTACTTCCCTGGATGGCCTGGCCACAGTCTGTTAGGCTAGGCCTTGTGCCTCATCTGATCTCCCTGCCTCCACCCAGCATGAACGCACCCATACTTCCCTTCTCCACCACTTTGCCATGGCCCTGCTCTTTTGCTCCTAGAGATGCACTCCCTGTGGTTTGTAACAGCCCCTCACACCCCACCCGCCACACACTCTCAGGAGAGATGCCTATTAAAATGCCATTTTTCCTGTAATCCCTTTTGGAATTAGTTTATCCTGGATATAGAAGGAGCTCAATAGGCCCTTTCTGAACACAAGCCATGGCTGTGATTCTAAAATAAGGTGGCAGAGGGACCTCAGACAAAAGATGAGAGGCCCTATAAGCGTCACGGGAACCAGGCAGATTTCCTGACTTTACAATTCTGCTTTCAGAGAAACCCTGGCTGCCCCGGGGCACATGTTCTTGTGCAAAAACAGTACCACACAGTTCTCATGTGAGTATTCTTGCAGAAGTTTTAAAACCCTTCAACCCCGGTTTTCTGCTCTCCTAGGATTAAGCTTTCCTGGTTTTCTAATGAGGAGGAGGAAGGGAAGAAGGGAGGGAAGGGGAGAAACAAGGAAAAGAGAATATTAAGGACTAAAATGTCAGCCTAGTTTCTAGGTTTCAAGGCCTCTCACTGTAGTCGGTCACCTCTCCTGTTCTGACTCTTCATTCAGTTCTTCAGACTACTGGGTGTGTATGTGGCAGGGGTGGGAGGCGGGCTCTGAAGAGACCATCCTTACACAGATCTCCAGAGAGGCAGACATACCTGATGTCCTGGTAATAAACACCTACAGGAGAAGACAAGGTGTCCTTAGCTCTGCCTGTTTTCTATTATGCTGGTAGTATGTCTGCCTATAGACGTTTACACATTGCATGGAGGAAGCTACTTTCTCCTGGTCACAAACCCTGTCTGCTCCAGGGAGGAGGGCCCAGATGGCTATGTAGGGGACAGCATCACTGTTTGCTCATTCATCAGCTAGGATGCCAGTGCTACCGACTGGGCTGTGCCTGTAAATACACTGCTGTCCCATAGCTCATTTCCTGCATCTTCCACCCAGATTCCTCATATCTAACATCACTGTTGTTCACAACTTAAACAGTCCGGGTTTCTTTATAACAAACAAATGCCCACTATGAGCAAAACCCTTTCCTTCTGCATAGCAATCTAACCCCCAGTTAGCATCTAGATTCTGTTTCCATGGCAACAAATAAAGATGCTTCAAGCCAGCATGTTATTGAATCTTGGCGAAACATAAATAAGATATTCTCTGACTGGAAAGTTGTACCTGAATTGGGAATAACTACAAAAAAAAAAACCCTATATATGCCTCGATGTGGACATCAAAACCTGGGCTGCCTTGAGTGGTGACTTTTCTAAGAAGCATGCTCTTTGTGAGGACCTTGTCGGTTGTGTCAAGTGTTACAAGATACAGGGTGCCATGGGGCACTGAGCTTAAGCATGCCCACACTTGTAGTTGCCAAGGCAGATCTTACCTCCTTGCACTTGAGCCGGGCTACTGGGATGGGCATCTGAAAGGACTGACTGGTAGCAAGCTATGAATAGCATTCTTATGGACGGGTGTCAAACATGGCTTCCTAAGGTTGTAAGTCTAAATGCTTAGAAGGGACTAAGGCTCCCCAGCAGCTGTCAACTGCAATGTTAAACCCAGAATACACTGAACACAGTACTGTGCTTTCTCCTTGTCTTCTTCTTCTCCACCCCACTTTCTCAATTTCAGTTTTCCCACATAACAAAAATTGTAGGAAAAAACAGTCCTAACAGTGACTATTTATTAACTATTCTCATGTGCTAGATACTGTCCTAAACATTTGACATGTATTAATTTACTTAATATCCCAATAATCTCATAGTTATTTCCCCATTATTAATATCCAGTATCATCACTCCATTTTACAGAACAGAAGGCATTTTACAGAGCAGAAGTCTGTTTGACTTTATTCTCATGAAGAATGGATGTGTTTTCATTTTCTGTTTTCCTGACACTACCTGACTGGCCCGCTTAGCCTGGCATTTTCTACAGATCTGCCTAGAGTCCCCCTTCTTTCCTGGCACCCAATAATAACACTGTCTTGTGGAAACGGGGGCTTTCTTACAGTTGAACTCTTTCCTTATATTTATTACCTACTCTCAGCATGATGGAAATGGCAGGAACCTCCTAATCCTGGAAGCTTGCCAAGTCCATTGACTTCTCCACACCTGCCTTCCACTTCCCTGGCTGCCCACTCATGGCTCCCTTTTGTGTCCCTTGAACCTTTACTATGACACTGTAAGGACTGGACCACCACAGTTTGGCTCAAGTGATCTTCACATTAATGTTGTTACAAAGAAGGTACTGTCAGTTCTGTTTTAAACATGGCAAGAATTTAGTATGGCTGGCTCTTCATTGCTGAGGATTTTTAATATGGGGACTTACTATGATCAAAAATATATGAAAAAAATTGTAACTGTACAAAATGCATGCAGACTTTTTTCAAGTCATTATTCCCTAAATAATGCAATAAAATAAATATTCATGTGGCATCTCCACTGTGTCTCATAAGGAATCTAGAGACCACTTAAAGTACGTTGGAAGGTGTCTTTAGGTTATATGTCAAGATTATGTCATTTATCACAAGGAATTTGAACAGCCTCAGGGGCACCTGGGCCAACTCCCCGCAGATACTGAGATGATTGCAGTAAGAAGCGAATTGCCTAGGATCACACAGCTTACAAGTGATGAAGATAAATTCAGAATCTAATGTCCATCTGAACCGACATCCCATGCAATTTCCTGTTTCAGGATGCTCTCCATCTGTGACTTCTCGGATAACTGACAAGAATGAATAGGTGCCAGGTGCCACACAATGGGGTTTATACACATGACCTCAATCCTTACAACAGCTCTAAGGGGTGACAATGGCCATCACCGCCCCTCTTTCTAGGTGAAGAAACAGATTCGGGAGATTAAGTCAAGGTCACATGGTCAAGCTAGCATACTAAAGACAGATCTGAGTTTGCCTGCTGGGCTCGCCTGCTGCCAAAATTCATGCATTTAAGCCACTATCAAGTTATCTTCTAAATACACATGGAAATAATGGGTTGTCTGTGGATTCCCTTTGAATACATGGCACCTGTGGATACAATAGAAATGACCCCTTGATCTCCTGGCCACTTGTCAAACTGCCATATCCTTTCCAACATATTATCACCTTCTCTTGACTTTCCGTCCCAGAGCCCACCTTAGGTGTTATCTCTAATGCTTCTGCTACTCACATCTCAGCCTCTCTTACCTGGATTATTTCAGCCACCTCCCTATGGTCTCTCCAACTCCATTCTATCTCTATGCCAAGCCACCTGCCTGGGCCAGGTTTATTCCTGTCAATTTATTCATTGCCATGCAAGCACATCAGCGGGGCATCCCCTCAACCCCCAACAACTGACTGCTTCTAATCTGCAAAGCAAAATCCAGTCTTCTTAGTGCTTCTCACGCATCTGCTTCACCCTGTCATTTCGCAGCACCCTTCCACACCGACCACCTTGCCCAGCCAAGTCAATTCACTCACCGCCGTGCAAGCATTTCACACCATGCACATCTTCCACACCGACCACCTTCCCCAGCCAAGTCAATTCACTCACCGCCGTGCAATCATTTCACACCATGCTCATCCTCTTCCACACCATGGCCCACATCTTCCTCTAGCCAAATGCTCCAAGCCCCAATCTCCACATCATTCCTTTCCTCTAAACTGAAGTCTCAATTTCTCCTAATGCCTTCTTTGACTAGAGGAAGCTCTCCTGACAAAGGTTTCCTCTACATTTCTTTAGTGTTTACCTTAGTAGTTCATAAGCCTGGCCTTAATGAAGAACTATCTGAAGGGTTTTCTTAAAATTGACAGCTTTCTGGGCCCTGCTCTTGAAATTTAGAGCTAGTAGGGTTTTTATTTTGCATTTTTGTTTAACAAGTTTACGTGAACTGTGGTGTGTCAGTGGTAAGGGAACCCCTGTTAGACTCCACCCTACCATCAACAAGCAGAATGGGCTATGATCTTTGAAGGGAGGGATACACACTCAAGCCTCCCTTTTTTTCCCCGTTCTCTCCCTGCTGGTATTTCCCAGACTATAGAACAGGAAGCTAGGAGCTTCAACAGCAGTGGTTCTATTGTGGTTCTGGGGATTAAACAAGTCAGGCATGCTCTTTACCCATGAGCCACTTCTCCAGCATGGCGACACTGGTCTTGGCAAGTGTTAAAAATAGAGATAGTATTCTGGCCAGGTACCTGGGATTTAGCAGACATGTAGGGAGGAGAGAATGCTAGAAAGGATTCCTGATAATTTTTACCATGACTTCATATAGGTTCCTGGTCAAATCCTAAATCAAGGACAAGACTCCTGAAAGTCTGACAGACAGAGGGACAGGAGGTGAGGCTCACTGTGAGCCAAACAGAAACTCAGTTCTCATGGAGCTGTGGGATTCAGCTCAGATCACAGGAAGAACACGCTGCAGGGAAGGGCCAAGGCTTCGGAACGAGAATATGCCTGGACCAGGGAAAACCTGGAAGTGCACCCACCACAGCAAAGCTTACACCAAATTTCTGTAAGGTCAAGATGATCCACTGGTGGCCTCCTCCTCTCCTAGGACAGCCATCACGGTAGCTACAGGAAGATGACCCCACCAGAAACGTCTATAGTCTATACACTCTAATACAGAGTCTGAATTCTCAGATATATAAAGAATCAAAGAAAAGCAGCTTATAATAAAACATTACTCAACAGGAACAGACCTAGAGATGATTTAGAATTGAATTAGCAGGCAAGTCCTCCAAAATAACTGTGATTAGCATCTGAAGAGAACAGGACAGGGCAAGGAGGGGTGTTCTGGGTTAAGTCACAGAAGACTGCAATAGGTCTGGAATTCACAAGAAGAATCATGTGGGTAAGAATTTGACTCAATGGTACAGTGCTTACCCAGCATCACCGAGACCCTAAATTTGATTCCCAGCACAAGAACAAAAAAAAAAAAAAAGAATTACACGAACACTCTAGAATTAAGAACTTAAGTTTTTTTGTGTGTGGATTTAACATCAGAGTAGACACAGAAAAGAGGATTAATGAATGCGGAAACACATGAATAGAAAGTAGCATACTGTCTGGCAAAGCAAGCAAACAGGAGAACAGCAGAGCCCTGAGACATAGCTGAACTATCCCCAGAATGCTTCCCTGATGACAGGCACTGCATCTGACTATCCAGCAGGGTTGTAACAAACACATGGACCTACTGAATACCTGAAATGTATCAAGTGCTGCTAGTTTAGAATTGTATCCCTTAAACTTAAGATTTAACTACCAAATGCCACAGCCCCTGAGGGAAGAGAGACTGTGTAACATGACTGACCCTAAAGAGTTCCTCCTAGAGAATCAGGTTGGACATTGATGCTCAGCAGCATCCATTCCACACTAAATGGTTTGTTAAAAACAACCATGCTAGTTCTCTTTCTCCTTATTCGCTGGCTCAGGGATGAGCAGATCTCAGCCAATATAAAGCAATGAAATTGAGAGGAAGCCGGTGTTTGTCTGAATGTACCCTCTTCCTTCCTTTTCCCCCCCTTTTCCCAACCCACTGGCCTCTGGGTGAAACAAATGAAGCCTGTTGCTCTGACTGTTGGCTTTCATCTTAGGACGACAGGGGAGTAGTGGGTGACGCTCTGAGGAGAACACTGGGGTAGAAAGCTCCTGGGCTTTTGATGACCGACTTCACTAGTCCATCTCTCTGCCTGAAGCTTAGCCTCTGCACGTCTATTTAAAGTTGAGAAATAATACACGCCTTTGATATTTAATCCTCTTTCAATCCAGTTTTCTATTTTTTTTACAGCCCAAAGCACCAGCAGCACACAACCACGTGTCACCATATGTGATACAATGTTTCATTCACCTGTTAACTATCCACTCAGTCCCAGACACTGGATTAGAGACCTGGGTGGAAGACCAAGGTCACAGACTAGCAGGGAGACAAGCACAGTCACTGTTCTGTTAAAGTCATCGAATGTGTGAAGCACTTTAGTGAATTTATATACTAAGGGCTGACAGCACATGAGCCTTTGGTCCAACGTGGCAGAAGAAAGTAGGGCAGAGCATAGGCAGCTTTTGGAAGGTGGTAAAACTTATCATGTGAAAAACAATAGGGTTTGGTCAGCTAAAAAGGGTATACAAGGAAAAACCATCGGGATGAGAATGAATCACTTGAACAAGGTCCTGGGTCCTAAACGGGCACATGTGGAAGGCAAAGTGCCAGGACTTTACTAGCAAAGGGGAGCAACTAAGGGAGGAGAGATATAGTCAGGTTTACTTTATTCCTGATGGGGGGTGCTCTAAGCTAACCCCAGTCTTTTTTTTTTTCAAGACAGGGTTTCTCCGTAGCCTTTTTGGCCACGAACTCACAGAGATCTGCCTGCCTCTGCCTCCCGAGTGCTGGGATTAAAGGGGTGCACCACCACCGCCCGGCTGCTAACCCCAGTCTTAAATACAAAGGCATTTAATGTATTTTAGACTTCTTACCAATTCAACCTCTGCCTCCACTTCCCCAGATTCCTTCCCCTCCCCACCTCCGTCTCACAAACCCTGCGATGTCTGGAGCTAAGCAGATAAAGACGGTGACGTGCGGAGGGAGCCGAACACAGTGTGATGCGCAGCAGGTCCGGAATGCGTGCCAGCTCCTTCCCACTCCCTTGGCGCAGACGGGATAAACCCACAGTCACAGAAAGCAGTTGCTTTTTGATTAGAGAAGCCCAGGCTGCAAAACCTCATGCTAAAATCACACCCTGTTCTTGACAGATGCAGTGCAGCCCAGCTCTGTCTGGAGGGGCACACGATCCTACGGAGCCTTAAAGGGCCTTTCTCCACACGCTCATCCTACTTACACTAAGGACGTGGTTGGAACGGTTGCCATTCTCTAATTCGTATAAATATTTTCAGGCGTTAAACAGAGTTTTGCCTCTTTTTGCATTTCATTTCCAACCCGTGCGTTTGGATGGACTGCACCCCCCGGGGCACTGGCAAGCCACGCATTGCCCTCCTGGGAGAATGGAATGGCCACCCAGCAGCCAGCAAGTCACGCAGATAGGAACTAGAACCAGCCAAGCCAGGAGGCAGCCCAAGCAGTCCTGGGATATTGACTCTGAATGGCTAAATTCTTTCCATTTAAACCACAAATACTGATAAAATACTTTCAGCAACAGAGTAAGGGAATGCACTTCACTCGCTTCCCAAAATGTAGAACTGAAGAGGTCAGGTTCTATTTAACAAGCTGAGAAAAGAGTGCCCAACTTTATCCCAGAGCTAAATTTAGGCATCCACCGAGATCTGGCCCCTTGGCAAGTTAATTTAGATGAACTAATGGCTGTTCCTGGCATACAGGATACACTCAGTAAATGGGAACTATTATTTTTACTGTAAAAATGGAGTGTCTGGTTGATGTTCTCATCCAGTCCTCCTACGCATCCTAAAATCGGCTGTGGCAGTCATTCGCACATCTGGGAAGAAGATTCCACCGGCAGCTGAGCAGGCGGCAGCCCCCACTTCTGGGAGCCCCGCTGTGGGAGAGATGGACACTGTATCGAAGGATGCTGGGCTAGGCAGGCTGAGGAAGAGGCCCAAGCACTCTGTCCCCTCTTGTCCTCTGAAGCCCCAGCAGCCTTCAGGAAGTGAGGCTCAGGTACATGTGTGAGGAGAGGCTTGGCTTCCAGACCCCTCTTGACAGAGTATCCTATACAGAGCAGAGAAGCAGCATCCTGAATGGAGCAGAGTCTGCCCAGTCCTCAGAGGACTGAGGTAAGCTTCTATGGGTAAGACAGAGCCTGCTGTTCTTGAGGACCCCATAATGCACAATCGTGCTTTAGAGACCTTCATCACCTCCTCCACTTTTCTGTGCCTCAGGAGAAATGCCACTTTGGATTTCACTTGGTTATTAATCCTTCTCCCAGAATAACTGAGGGACCTGTTGTTCCTCCTCCCTGTCAGTCATCAGTGATGCCAGCCTGGCATTCCCTTCATTTCCTCTCTGACGCTGGCTCACCACCTGCTCTCACTTCCTTTCCTTGTCTCCAGGACTTTTCTTCCCCCTCTTACCCTATCTGCCACTCCACCTGCCCTCACCTGGGTTTGTACAGAAGGACCATGTGGGCTCTGCTACAAACTCTCCACAGTGGGAGGAAACGGAACAGCAAGGCCTTAGAGAGAAGCCCTTGGAAGGCTCAGCAGTAGGTGGTGCTCTTGTGCCAGCTCAGGGTTAGTGTTCAAATGCTTGGTTCTGACAGCCCAGGGAGGACACAGTGTGCCTCCCAGGAACCCAGAGTTATCAAAACAAGCTGGCTGTGATCTGCAGGCCCTGTGAGATGAGGCCTGCGAGTAGCTTGAGACCAGATGGGATGGCCAGGGCCAATGGGGGGGGTTCATACTCACTCTTGATACCTCTTGGTATAGTCAGCCTCCCAGGGAGTTTTCAGGCAAGGCAAATATCTTATAATGGGGCAATTAGCCAACCTGATCACCATGTGAAAAACACTCCCTTTTCCCTCTCCATATGCAAAGTTCATGATTTCTCTTACCAAGTCTCCCCCCCCCCCATTACACACACACACACACACACACACACACACACACACCAGTTGACTAAGGAGGGGCTGGGGTTGGTAAAGGAGCACTACAATGGATTTCTTGGATGGGGATCACGGAGGAAAAAGCCACCTGGGACTCCAACTAGAGGCAGTACTTCATGGAACTGAGATGCCTTCGTAGGAGGAGCCGGACACAGGGTGATGCTGCTTCTGCAGGCGGTGATAGTTTTGATTCTCTCCATGACAAGATGATATAATTTCTGCCATGCTTGGGAAAATCAATGGGACCCAGAAACGAGGCTGGAACAACACATGCCCCTGAGTTGGGCTTCTCCTTGAGGAACAGAGACCACCACTGATCTGGACACCAGTAACCTGTTAATCCAACACACCCAAACTGGAAAGTTATGCCTATCATTACACGTGAGAAGACAGTCTTCTGTGTTTACACATGGGGCTTTCTGAGTGGCAGACCGCCCTTCTCTGAGTGGGGAGGCCTGGGGTTTCCTGATGAACTGCAAGAAGCAACTTCACCTCCTACCACTGCACACAAAATCTTTGTCTTGCCCAAGTAAGCGGGACCAAGGGTTGCAGACTCCTCCCTCCTCTCCCATTTGAAAAGTTGGTCCCAGGAAGGCCACACTGAACGTCGAGGCCCACAACAATGCAAACAGACTGGAAGAACTCAAGGGACTTTATATGGAGCAGAGGCTGGAGAAGGACTATGAGGGACCTAACCAGCCTCTGAAGGGCTGTCTGAAGGGAGCAGAATGAGACTGGCTTCAGGGCATGTCAGGGACAGGGCTGGGGCTACTGGCTGAGAACTTCAGAAAGCTTCCCCGAGTCCAAACTTATGGCTTCTGTGGCCTGTGCTCTCTGCCTTCTGCTGGAGGCCTGAGTCACACATGTGGCTCCACCTCTGCTCTGGCACAGAAGGAAGCAGGGACGCAAAGGGAAGGAGAAGCAGACTGATTAGAGAAACATTTACAATCAGGGTGGGGAAGGCCCGTGCTAAGGACATGCACCTGCGGGGACAGGAAATGGGGAAGAAGGAAGTAGGAATGAGAGTCCCTGTAAAGAGAAAGGAAAGTGATTGGTTCAAAGTGAAATTCCCGGAAAGGAACCTTGAAGAAGCTCCCCACCCAAAACAGACACACACTTTTAGTTTATGAATTAAACCACAGAGTTCTTGGCTCTTCAAAATGAGGACCCAAGCCTACACTGGGCAATGTAGGCCTGTAATCTAACTCAAGAGGCAGAGGCTGGAGGATTCTGGGTCTGGAGCCAGCCTGGCCTCACAACAACACAACAAGATTCGGTCTTCAAAAAAATGAGGGAGGAGCATACCCTAGCCACTCTTCCACTTCTAAGACTGAACTAGAGCTCAGATGCTGTCTTCTTTCTTAGACTACCACCTGCTCTCTCTCCCAGACACACACCTCCTCATCCTATCTCATCCAGGAAGAACAAGTACCTTGGTATCTGAACTCACCCAAGCACTAGCCACTGAAGTGGTTCCTGTATGGAAGCCATCTCTTTCTTAGATAATATGGAGCCCTGCATCCGTGTTCCTGTCTAATGCCTGAGGAAAGAGATCTCTGCTCCTCAGAACAGGGAAGGGTGCATTGTAAGTCGCAGGCATCCGGTGACTAGATGAGTTAGCTGACGAATTTTTCTCAGGGGCTGTTCTGTGCACCCTCCTGACATACACCCTATCTTTGATTGGATTTCCTTGTCTGGGGTCCATTCATAAATAGCGGCTGCACAGGTAGACTTTACATACAGCCTTGTGACAGGGTCACAGTGGAGAGCCAAAGACTCCCAGGCCCCAAACATTCCTCACAGCCCTCCTTCCATGCTGCTCAGCCACACTCCCAAAAAGAATGCTCCGGCCAGGATATGAACTCGAGCTGAAATACAGGAGGAGGAAGAGAGAAGAATGGAGGAGGAAGAGAAGAGGCTGGAAAGGAGGGAGAGAAGCGGTTTGGGGAAGCACTTCCACCTCCAGCCTGCACAACACTAAGGCTTGGATTATTTTCAGGATCTAAGGTTTCTAATGCTCAAGAGGAGGAAATGAGAAGAAGCACAAATTCCCAGGGCCGGCAGACTGGAAATAATTTGGAACACTGTGTTCTGTGTCAAGGGGGCGGGGTACAGACACACTTCCTTGCCCTGAGCCCAGTCAACAAGACGTGAAGAGGTTCGACTCTTTAGGTCTGGAGAGGAGTGGTGGGGGGGAGGCCAAGAATTAAGTGGGTACCAGAACCTTTTTCCAAAGAAAGCAGGAAATTACACACTGCCCAGAAAAGATCTTGCCCTCTTGGCCTCACAAAGACTGCAGCTCTCTTTGAAGCCTCCCTCCCAATGAAATAGGCTGAGACTAATAAATCCCATGGAGACTCGGCACAGCCCTCCACAGCCTGTCCAGGGCTTGGTCCTTCACCACAGAAATGGTTAAGGGCATATGGAAGGCAGCACTTGTCCTCAGGCCCTCGACCACCCTGTTGTTGTCTTTTCTGTATGGCAAGACATCTCTAAATTATAGTCTGTGTATGGGTGTGCAGATAGGAGTATTTGCTAGTATATATCTGCATGCCTTGTTCTCTCTCTCCTCCTCATGCCCTGTGTGTGTGCGCGTGCATGTGATTGTGTGTGCATGCATGTGTGTGTGCATGTATTTGTGTACATGCATGCATGTGTGCATTTGTGTACATGCATGCGTGTGTGCATGTATTTGTGTACATGCATGTGTGTGTGTGTATGTGTGTGCATGTATTTATGTGGGTGAGGGCAGCACTGGCCTCAGAGCTCCTGTCTCTCTCTATCCCAGGAAAATTCTCCTCATTACAGGCCTTGGCTTTTTTACCTGCAGAGCAGGGATTAGATCCATGCCTGCCTGCCCTACCACATGAAGAAAATGGCAGACCAACATTGAACCACTGACTGCGTGACTTTGGGTGGGTCTCTGCTCTGGTCCAAATTCTTCTATGTAAAAGGAAAGGGCTGAGCCAGAAAACCTCTAGGCTCATGGGTGTGAGAACACTTTCAAAACTGTCAATCAAACCCGTATCAAGCATTGGTATTGTGATTAGTACAAAAGCACTTCACTTTGACAAATGGCTGTGGAGTCACGCTTACTGTGGCCTTCCAGGACACTGGGCTGGAGGTCAGGGGAAGAGAAGAGACAATGGGGCCATGTCCAGTACAGAAGGAGAAGTAGTGGAATTTCTCCACAACTGACCATACTGATTCTAGCCAGCCCACTTTAGGTTCTGCTTTGGGCTCTAAAGAGTGATCAGAACCACTTTGATTTTGGAGGAAGAGAACAGGAAAGAGTCAAGCGTCCTGAAGACTCTGCCCAGCAATGGGGCATCCTGGGAATGTCTTGAAATGCTAACGTGGCTAACAGGTCAAACAGTTCTCAAAAACACATATGTACACAGCCCTTCTGCAGGGGCCTGGTGCCTACTGTGAGCCCCTTCACCCACGGGTGCCCCACACATCTTTCTCGTTGTGATTAATACGAAGACTATATTACTTTATTTGCATAGTCTTCTAAGAATATAAAATGCATACATATATATCCTGGATAGATTATAAGAAACATTTCTGACCCCTTGTTTATAAAGGTTTAAGACATGGGGCTGGAGAGATGGCTCAGTGATTAAGAGCACTGGCTGCTCTTCCAGAGGACCAAAGTTCAATTTTGAGCACACATGGTGACTCATAGCCACCTGTAGTAGTAATATCCACTCTATGGGTTCGAGAGACACACATGGTACACAGATATATGGGCAGACAAAACACAAAAATAAAATAAAGTGATAAAATAAAATGAAGACACATAAAGGCCTAGGTATTTACAAAGCAGATAGTAGTGGATCAGATGTACAAGGTGATAAGAAAATTGATGGGCTCCCTCAGGAAGCTAGAACTAATCACTTTCATCTGGGGCTATTTCAAGGCTAGACTGTTTTCAGAGACCTTTTCCTGCGGAGGTTCCCCTTCCCATGCAACCCATCAAGTGGGACCTCAACTTGACCTCCTTTCCTTAGCCAAGGACAACTTGCACAACCTGCTTACTTATAAGGATCCCGTGGATCTATGTCTTAACTCCAACTTCTCTCAAATATCAATTCTTAATTGTGTTTCATTAGAAGTCACTGAAAGCCAGGTGGTGGTGGTGCATGCCTTTAATCCCAGCACTCGGGAGGCAGAGGCAGGCCGAGCTCTGTGAGTTTGAGGCCAACTCACAGTGGTCTGCAAGAGCTAGTTCCAGGACAGGCTCCAAAGCAAAGCAAAACAAAGAAGTTACCGAGAATCCTCTGAAGCAAGTCCACACATAAGTGTGCTAGTTAGCTTTTTTCAGTTTGACACGATCCTAGACACACCTAGGAAGAGGACTCTTAAATGAATAACTGCCTTCACCCAGCCGGCCTGTGGAGCATTTTCTTGACTGGCCTGGATGCAGGAAGGCCCAGCCTACTATGGATGGTGGTCCTGAGTTGTATAAGTCAGGCAGCTAAGCAACCAGTAAGCAGTTTTCCTCCATGCTTTCTGCTTCAGTTCGGGCCTCCAGGTTCTGCCTTGAGTTCCTGCCCTCAGTTCCCTCAGTGATGGCCTCTTTCTCAGTAGTGTAAGATGAAATAAACCCTTAAGTCCCCAAGTTCTTTTGGTTAGTGTTTCCTCACAGCCCCAGAAACACACATGAGGACAGTAAGAGAACATCCAAGACACACAGCACAGCTTCAGTGGGCAGCCGTGGCTGAAGACTGAACCAGGATATCAGTCATGTAGAGAGAAGACAGGAAGTCAACAAGGGAAGCAGCAGGCACTCGGGGGCCAGGCATCTCCACATGCATCCCCATTACATCCATTAAATCCCCTGGGCAGCAGCGTGGCTTGCTAAAGCAGGAAGGTACTTAGGAGATCACCTGCTGAGAAAAGTTTGCTACTTCCCACCATTCCCAAAGCAAGAGGACCTCCTGCAGATATGAGGGGAGCAAGGAGGACAAGGCAGCATACGGTATTTTAGAGTTGTTGAACTATAAAGGGGCTCTGATGTTCTCCAGTGTGGCAGGTCTCACGGAAAAGGGGCAAGGGACTGGAGTGCGGGACTGTGTCAAACTACTGTGAAGACTTTGATAGGTCTCCTTCAAAGTGATTATCTTGGCAGAGGCAGGAGGATCTCTGTGAGTTCAAGGCCAGCCTGGTGTGGTTTACAAAGCTAGTTCCAGGACAGTCAGGGCTACACAAAGAAACACTCTCTCAGACAAACAAGCACAAACAAACAAAAGTGTTGATCTCAGCCACCTCCCCTGACACTGACACACCTACAACAAATGACTATGGCCACACCACTTCCTCCCCCTCAAAAGATGTCCCTGTTAAGGGAGTGTATTGACCATGACAATACTGCAACACGGAAGCACAGGGCAAAGAGCACTCAGTCAGCCTCAGCTCTGGGTTCTGTTGAAATATAATTGGAGGTCAGGAGGTTCTAAGATATGCATAAAGTGTCACAATTGGCCACTGGAACCCCAGGACAAATCCTAAGTGTCAATCACCACACCTCCATTTCTGTATTGACATGGCATAATTAAGTATGAATGGAATTTCACAATGTGAGAATAAATATACAACCAAGTATATGAAAGCCAGGCTCATGTGAGAGATGGAGGAGGTCTTGTCTTATTTTGGTCACTTCCAAAGTACATGTTTATATAGGAAACAAATAGAACATGCTAGGCAAAGCAGTAATCTGGTTTCAAAGCTCTGAAGCCCCACTAGGTCACCGTACCGTGATCACTGTTTGAAAATTCTCCAGAATAAAAAAAAAAAAAAGAAATATCCACTTTCTCAGAATAGCAGTGGGCGGGCATTAAATGGCTGACTGGAGAGACATCAGGACAGCAGGTCTATTCAGGAGTGAGTGACCATGGTTTCCCAATCACTTAATCATTTTATCAGGGACTCTTCTGAACAAGTTCCCTTCCTGTAAAGATAGGAGGAGAAGAATCTCCCTCAGTCCGGAAGGCAGGTGGTGAAATGACGTCAGGATGTTTTTTCTGATGCTTCCTGTAGGCATCGACTTCTAAGTGGGTATCATGAGTAACAATCTCTGACATTACACAAGACTGAGCCTTCTTACCATGTGTGGGAGGTGTGCTTTTGTTTTAAGATTCCTTCCAGGCCTAACAAGTTAAATGTTACCCAAGGCTCTCAGGACACAGCAGCGCCTACGGAAGAACCGCCTCTGGAAAGTGTTCACCCTTTCCTCTTCCGTAGGCATTGAGTCTGGTGACTGACTTTTGGTTCCACACAGTCCACCCCTTCTCTTTGGTAACAGGCTATGGTTATATGGCATAGATTTTCCTCACATGGGGAACCACTGCAGCCAGGGGCAGATGTAACTAGAAACGAAGCTGTATGGAGAACAACTATCTGCCCCAGGCTAATCTGTGCGAGCAACTGGGCCTATGTTCTGTGAACACAGTGCTGTATGGGCCCATTAGTTACAGACCAGAGGGCTCTGGGCCGAGGCAGAAGTGGTTCATCTTCCATCATCATGGGCTAGTTAAATCATCTCTGGATTACCCAGCACTCCCAGCTTCCTTATTAAGGCCTCTCCATCACTCCAGAGTGCAGAGTGCAGATGATCTCTCTTTCCTGGGAACTCCCAAACACAGCAGCTATGCCTAGGGCAATTCAGGCCACAGCAGACATTAAGGAAGAGTGAAGGGAGAAGGGGAGCATTCAGAGGGTGAGAATGCCCATGACTTTGATCACAGTGGTGGCTTCAAGGTGTCTCCTCATATCTATGTCTCATCAGATTGTCTACCTTAAACATGTGCCTTTTTTACATCAATTAACCCTCAAATCTGCTTTGACACATAAAGAAACAGGTATCTGTCTTTTTGTTACTGTTGTTGGATAGTGAGCTACTCTGGGTTAGAAATTTTAGCCTTCATATTTATCCAAGCTCATCTGTACAAAGAAGGACAGCTTCTTTATGCTCACAATAATACAAACGGGAAGCCTGCTCTATGACATTTGTAGGATAGAGCCCCCCTCCTGACTGGGAGAAATCGTGGCTCTGTCCCTACCATCTCCAAGACCTGTATAAAACAGGGCTTTCACAGGGGTCAGGAAAGGTGGTAGGAGACAACTTCATTCTCCAAGGACAGTGGGTAAGTGGGGATTCACCAACCTATTATTCATGCCTGGAAGGCAAGTGGTCACCTTGCAGGGCCAGAGGAGACACTCTTTGCCCACTTCTGTTATAAAAATAGGAGCAGAGTGGTCAGTGAACTTAACTGACTGCCAAGAGCTTCCCAGATCTGGAGACACTCCACCGACCACCCCCGCTGCCTGAAAGGAGGCTGAGATGTGGCTCATACAGGAACTATTTCCTCAAGCCCTTGTTTAGATGTGGATGTGCACACAGCCCCACTCCAAAGCATCACCCTCCTGACCCTGTCCGAAAGCACCAAATAAGTCAAAGGCTGAGGCACAACTTTAAAGGACTGCTTTTCTCCCTGGCTCCACACACAACGCATTTTCTGTGGCAGCTGGGTCAAGCTTGAGCGGCAGTCTCAACACTGACTCAATGTCAAAATATTCCCAGCATCCCTCTCCTTAGCTCTGTTTTGTTTTTAATAATTTAATTCTGTCCTTCCCTGAATATCCCTACATACACACAGAAATGTACATTCATACACATGCACAAACACACTTCTTTTTCATTTTAAAATGCTGCATATTATGTGTATGTGTTTTTTCTGCATGTGTATGTATGTACATTATGTGTGTGCAGTGTCCACAGAGGTCAGAAGAGGGTGCTGGATCCCCTGGGACTGGAATGACAGGCAACTGTTCATTACCATGAGGGTGCTGGGAATCTTCTGAAAGAACGCCCAGTGCTCTTAACCATCGATCCATCTCTCCAGCCTCACTTTTTCTCTTTCAAGGTATAAGTACACCACGGAAGACAGGTTCTAAACTGAGTTCATGGGCTTAAATCCATAAACGGTGATAATATACTTACATGGGGGCACCATCATTTTCAATAATGTCTAGCTGAAATACAGCATTCCTCTCCATTATGAACACAGACAACCAACTATCCAGACTTAGCTAAAGCAGTATTTTTAATACCAGCAGCAACACAAACATTTCCACATAATAACAGTGTTGCTGTCCTGAAATACCATTCATGTTTATTACCGTTTCCAAGTCATCGTAGCCATTAAACTTCAAGTCGATCTTACATTTGTCACGTTAATAAAGAGGTACATATTTTTGAAAAGCTAATACTGTATTTTATTTGTTTTATAAACCTATGTATATTTTTGTCTGTACTTACAAATATTATTGTGAGAAGTCTGTATGTCTTACGAGACAAAAGGTCCATATCTCCAGAAGGGGAAGGGTTAAAGAACAAGCATTAGATGGTGTGATTTGGGGAACTAAAGAGATGCTCAGTGTCTAAGCGCACTTGCCATACAAGTGCCGACCCCAGCTCAGGATCCATAGCCATGCAACAATCCAGATGTGGCTAGATACATGCCTGTAACCTGAGAGCTATAAGGAGCAGGGACAGGAGGATCCTTTGCACTTCTTGGCTACCAGTCTAGCTTCAGGTTCAGTTAGAAATCCTATCTCAAAGGAAAAGAGAAAGACAATAGAGCAAGACACTTGATGTTTCCTCTGGCCTTTGTGTGTATGAACAGGTGTGCATGACCACACACAGGCAAGTGTACCTGCACATAGCTCTACACAACACACACATGTACATTCATTCACACACACAAGAAAGTGGAACTGGAGACTTTATTCAGAATATCCACACATTAGCCAAGTGACCTATGGACAAACAGGTGGTTGGTATTCAGTGTTAGCATGAGGTGAGTCCTGGGAATAGAGAGGCAGGCAAAAGGGTTCCCAGAGAAGAGCTTGAGGAAGCTGTGAAGGCTAACTAAAATAATGACCCTGTTTAGCCAGCAGTATGATCTTGGGCAAGCCACTCCGGGTTGCTACCCAGGAATACTGATGCACTGTGCAATTCTTGGGAGATGAATTGAGAGGCTCTGTGAGGGACAGCCACCCCTGGCTAGTTGAATGGAATGCAGTTAACTCTAGAAGAGCGGCCTTCCCACCTGGGAACTTCAGCAGCCAAGAGATGCTCTTTTGTCTTCGAAGCAGACATTACTGGTGTTCTATGCAGGCTTTTCATAGCTTTGAGCTACAGGGACATCCTGAAGGGATCTAAAATCTAAAACATAGCTAGGCGGATATGAGCCCTTGTCTTTGCCTGTCTCTGGTTCATTGGCATAACCTTTCCCAGGACAGGCTTCAGAATGGAATTCCTGCCCTAGACCATAGATCTCAAGTGAAACTGGAAGTATTTCAGATCTTCCAGCACTTAAAGTATCGGCTCTGGTTTTCCCAAGAGCTGGTTCCTGACCTGGCCTGTGGTATAAGGGCTTCTGTGATCTAAGCAAGTCAGGCAGGGTCAGACCCAGGCTGCCACATCACTGGGCACAGAGGTCTGAAGGAGGTCAGGAAACTTTGCATGGCTCACCATTCAGGATCACAAGTTTACTGTAGAAATGGATATGAATTCTTTCAAAACTACATGGATTGATTTTCTAGTGATCACAAAAAATCAGAAAATTTACCTGCCCATCAACATTAAAACCATTCATAAGTCTGGAATTTATAAATTAAATGTATCCATCTATGGTAATTTTTTTCTACATATATAATTTAGGATTGTTATGTACAAAGTTTTAGATCTTGATTTTATTTCTTCAAAATACCTAAGATACTTTCAATCTTGGTTCTGTGTGTGTGTGTGTGTGTGTGTGTGTGTGTGTGTGTTCATGTGTAAGCATGTGTGTGCATAAGCAGGTGTGCATTCTCATATGTGTGTGGGGTGCATTTATGTCTAGGCCATAGTGGTCAACCTTAAGTGTTGTCCCTAAAGAACTGTCCATTTTGTTTATTGAGATGTGATCTCTCACTGGGACCTGAAGCTTGCCTGTTAGGCTAGGCTGGATGGATCACTCATATCCAAGGACTTATCTGTTTCCTCCTCCCCAGGGTTGGGATTGTGAGCATGTACCACCATGCTTGGCCTTTTAGGTGAGTTCTGGAAATCAAACTCAAGTTCTCCAACTTGGAAGGTAAGTACTTCATCAGCTGAGCTACTTCCTCAGACCATGATCTGAGCTCTTAAACACCCCTGTGTCAGATACTGTAAAATTCACAGGTTCCTGAACACGCCACAGTATTTCAGAGAGCAACGCCATGCACTTAAATGACAGTCACACCTAGAAACCAATAGGAGGGAGGGAGCCAGTTTCCCTCTTCTTCAAGGGCACCTAGGAGCGGGACCCTTCTTTCTCCACGTTAGTTTACCAGAGAAGGTGCTTTCATGTTCTCGGCAGAGACTCTAGGTGTCTCTTATTCTGTTTTCTTTCTCACAGCTTACTTTTCCATGACAAGAAGAAAGCTTTGAACATGTACTGCTGGGAAAACGGTATCTTATCTGAAAACGGGCTTCAAAAAGAAGTGGTATGGCCAGGAGAGTCTGGAACTCGGAAACAAAAGACTAGATTCATAGGTCAGCGTTGCCAAGAACAAAGAGCTTCGGCTGTCTTGTGCCAAGACAGATACCACCACCTGCCTCACAGGGGTTGAAGGGATGTCCAGATAAAACAGAATTCATACTTCAAATTTCCTAGGAAGGAAAGTCCATGAAGGGACAATAATGGTTGCTAATAGTGCTGCTGTTTTGGCTGCTAGCAGCTCAATTCCCTCGCTCATCATAGGCACAGAGGGCAGTGTCTAACTGCATTGATCCAAGCATGAACTCTGCAACCAGATTGCACTCCCACGCTTAGCTAGTTCCACCGGAAAATGGAACAATGGTAGTCCACTTACCTCTCAGGACTCCGAGGAAGGCTAACACAAGTTAATCTATATAGATAGCCAAAAGAACAGAGCCTAGCATATACTAAAAACAATGTAAAAATAAACATTAATAATAAGTGGTCAATGGCCAAATATGAGATTGAAATAATTTAAGCTCTCTGAAACCAATGGGCATCTTTTAAAAAGGATTTCAGCCAAATTTCTCCAAGCAAAGATTTGGACTAATAACCCTAACAGTTTCCCAATAAAGTTATGCCCCACAACCCTCAGCTCAGGCTTGGCCCACTCCTTTCCTACCTTCTCTGCATCCTGCTCGAATAGCCGCAGTTGGAAGCACTGATCTAGCTTGAGCTTTCGCACATGCCACATCTGGTGCAGGTGTTGCCGGGTGGAATGCAGCTTGTCGAGGAGGCTGGTGATCTTGGGGACAAGGCTCTGGAAGTCAGCACTCCCTGGGATGCAGTTGCGCCCTGAGAAGCCATCACTGCAGCGGATGCACTGGAGCAGCCGCTGCCCCTCCCGGTCCAGCTCCTCCACAGGGGCCTTCAGCACCTTTTTCTTAAGTTGTGTGTGCTCATCGATAAGCCTCCGGGAACCCTCCACATCCACAGGGAACTCCTTCCGCGCCAGCATCTCCTGCAGGTCCTCGAGGCGTGAGAGCAGGTGTACCGCACTGTTGAAGAACTCCTCCAAGGAGAGGCGCAACTCAATCCATTCCTCATGGTTGTAATCCAGGGAACCATCAAACTCCTCTGTCAGCTGGGAGGGGTCCACCAGCTTCGTGAGGCCCTCCACAGACACCATGCTTGTCTGGGAAGGAAAAGGAGACACAGTGATGTGGGTCAGTGGGGGAAGACAGCAGGGCAGAAATAAATGGAAGTCCATGCAATTCGAACCACAGCCTGCCTACAAGAGGGTACGAGGGAGTCCATAGGGCCCACAGGTCAGGAGCCACAAATCAGCCAGGATCGCAGGTTGAACAGATTGCTGGTTGCTTCAACAAACCTCTGCACGTGACCACAGTCATAGCCAAGGAAAGACTGCCCTTCTCCACAACCTGAGTTCATCACAGCTGGCCTTCAGAGTCTACAAACAAAAACTGGATGAAAAACTAACCCAGCCTCTGCCATGGAGATAGGGGCTGATTTTCTCTGACAACCTGAAGCCTGCGGGCCAGGGCATCATCATCGGTGGGTTTAGCAATGTGATCAGTTGCTGGGCTGCGAGGATTTCAGAGACTGTCTCAGTGGCCAAACTGGAACAAGCTCATCTCCCTGGTTCTTCCAGCTCTACAGCACATTGAAAAGAACTGGGGATAGGTAACAGTTGGGCTTTTCATTCAAAATGGAGACTACTGTGTCCAGGAACAGTGTCTCCAGCAAGCAGCCACCCTACTGTCCAGTAAACACCTTTCCCTTCCTGCAGAGCTTTGGGCTTCTCCCCTCTCTGATTAGGCTCTCCCTTACTAATGTCATGATTTAGGACAAGCTATCTAAGTTTTCAGGGACCCAGTCTCCTTCCTTGTAGAGCAGAGCCAAATCAGGTTGAACCTGATTAAATGTGTCCATGTGTGTCAGGTTCAGAGGAGACCAGGTGCCCCACCCACACTTACTGTGGTCAGAAATGAAGGTCAGTGAGTATCTAACATATTAGCCAGCAAGAGCTGCCCGTCCCTGTATCTCATGGCTCTCTGAGTATCTCCCCCCCCCCCCCAAACTGAGACATGAGATGGAGCTTCATGGAAAGGAGGGCTGACCTAGAGCAGAGACTCTCATTCTTGACTGTTCACCACATCCCTTAGGGCAGTGGTTCTCAACCTTCCTAATGCTGAGACACTTTAATACAGTTCTTCATGTTATGGTGACCTCTGACCATAAAATAATTTTTGTTGCTACTTCATAACTATAATTTTGTTGCTGTTATGAATTGTAATGTTAAACGTCTGTGTTTTCTGATGGTCTTAGGCGACCCCTGTGAAAGGGTCATTTGGCTCCCAGGTTGAGGATCATTGCTTTAGGGAGTTTGAGGAAACAAGCCCATAGAGATCCTGATGTCATTCTACCAGAACTCAGCAGTGGGTGATTTTAAATGTCCTCAGGTGATTCTAAAATGCAGCCAGTGGCAAGGAACTCTGTAGGTCTTGGTTACTCCAAAACATGGCATTTGGACCATCAACATCCATGCCACTGGAGAGCCTGTTAGATGGCGTAGGCCCATCACAGGCTAGAGGCAGATTCCATGTTTTCCAGATTCCCAGGGGGTTTGTGGGCATTAACGCTGAGACTCCTCACTCTGGAACACATTGACTTCCCAGCTTGGCCATGCTCACCACATCTAGGAAGTTAACACTCGGGAGCTGTTGGCGGCTCACTGGACACCTGCTGCAGGCCGAGCCCCCGCCCTCCTTCCCATCTCGTGGACTGCCTCGGTCTGAGCAGGGACTCCACCTGCTGTGGCTAAGACCACTAATGCTCCTAATTGCTTTGCTGAGGGAAAGCTACCACCCATCTGCCTTCTGCATCTCTGGCTTAGGAGACAGAGACAATTTTGTTCGGCTTGGGGTGAAGAGGGTCATGGAGCGGGCAGGACATAGAAGCAAATGTTTCCAGAGTTCTTAGAAACCCCCTTTTCAGGTTCTCCCCCTTTTAAATGCACAGGAGTCACCAGCACTGTACAAACAAGCCAAAAAGGTTGAAAGTGTTTTCTGCGGGACTTGGAGCTTTAGGTAGGGCTCTGGGAGACTGTGTGTGATGTTTAATGGTTTTTGTACCAAGACAATTTTCTTGGGCTATTAATAGAGAAAACGTCCTCAGTCAAAAGGTCAGGCTGTTTGTACTCAAATTGCAGCCAACTTGGGCCACCACCCCAAAACATATGCACTCCTAGTCCTCGGGGACAGCACTCTAAAACGGAAACTGAAAATTAAATGCAGTTCTGTCTTTAAAACAATCTCTCTCTCTCTCTCTCTCTCTCTCTCTCCCCTCAAATTTGGCTAGACCAAGAAATGTTGAAACCTCTGATTTAATCTTATGTGTCGTCATCATGAAGTCTCAAGAACTTATATGCACTCTAGAGAATTTAGTTTAAAAACAACATGTTTTCATGGACATGAAAGTTGCTTCTCATCTCAAAAAAGGATAAAAAACCATGAACAAAATAAAGCCCATCTTCTAGTCGCCTTAAATAAGGCACTGCACACAATTCCACTTCTCAGGCTCCTCCTCACAGAAATTAAAACCATTCAAGATCACACTGCCAATACTGTTCTACGACATGCCTTCTAAAAATTATATGTCATGAACATTTTGTAATATTTTCTAAATATGATTTTAATAGCTTTATACGATTCCTATATCAGTGTCACCAAAATTAATGGCTTGTTAGTAAAAAGATCAGTAAATGCATGTACATGTTAATATATTATATCTGTATAAGTATATATAATAAACATATTATATTAGACACATATAATATATACATATATACAATATATATTCTCTTAGAAAAATGAACTATAATGAAAATCTTCATTGGCATTTTGTTTGCAATTTTAATTTGCTTTAATCTTTTTGTTTTGTTTTATAAGAATAGTTTTCCAGAAGAATTACTAGATCAACAGATACATTCTTAAAAAGTTTTGATACAGTTGCCATGTTGTTGTCAGAAATATTGATGCCATGTACACTCCCATCAACAGTATATAGGATTGTATAATGATGTTGTGCATTTGGGATCATTTCTTGAGCCTCTTATTCATACCAGAAATGTAACTGGTAAGGCCAAGATGGCCAAGGAATCTGCAAGTCTTTGCCCCTGACATCTTGGCCATCATAGGGTAGACAGGGAAGGAAAGGGAGGAATATACTGACTGCACAGAGGAGCAGAAGGGAGGGAGACAAGGGGTCTGTCTCACCTCAAAGATGAACTTGGAGCTGCCGAAGTTGGTCTTTTGTTTCTGCCAGAAGTTATCGGGCTTGATGATGAGGGCCACATGGATCTCTGCGGGAAAGGCTTCTTGCAGGGTTTTGAGGAGGGGCTTGATGAGGTCCCACTTGGAGCCCCGCATGTCGATGATGACTGTGAAGCCACGTTTGCAAACGTCCTCACTATGGAGAGATCAGAGTTCAGATATGGTCACTTTGGGCGGCAGAGACTCTGAAGGACACAGGCAAAAAGTAGTGGGAGGCTTGCATCTTCCTGACCTGGATCACCCCCGCCCCCAATTCTTGTCATTCGTCTAGCCAACTGAAAGGGTACTGCGTCCCAAGCCCTCCCTACACTCACTGCACAGGACCAAGGGCTCAAACAACCCACTTCCTCCCACACTTTGCCAACACCTACTCTTCTTTTTGAGTCAATTGCACTTGGGAAGTTTATCATGTGGGCTCTCAGATTGCACCTAAATTTTCTTTTAGCTTTGGTTTTCGAGGAGGAATCACATTTCCTCATCTGGATTAAAGCTCCCTGAAGACAGGGACTCTACTGCGCCTTAGAGATTAGGAGTCTGCTTCATGCTCACCGCGACAGGCGGTACACTTTACCACCTGATATAAATCAAGCCAGAGCATCTTTCCAATGCGTGCCTCCAGGCCAACTCTGCCAAACAGTTAACTATAGCATGTAAGGAACTAGTAGCATGTGTTTGCCTGCATGTATTTAAGACGAATCACAGGTAGTTGAAAATGTGTGCCAGCTTTGAAATAAAGGGCTGCTGAGTCACGCTGAGCACTGGAGGGCAGAGAGGGTGGGGCTGACTTGTGGGGATCCCATGCAGTGTCTCAGGCTCCACTTGATGGGGGTCACAGTTCAGTTGTTGGGATGGGGCAGTAACTCTTGAAATCCAGACCAACTGGGGTGAGAGTGAGCATATTGAAACCCAAAACTATAGGCAAATCAAAGGAACCAAGATGCTGCTATATAACTTATAAAATGCTTAAATACCCAAACCTCAATTATAATTCTTCAAAATTGAACAAAAAAAATCAGTGATATCTTAGTTAGGGGTTCTTCCTTTTATTTTTGGTTTATCTTACCCATTCACTTTTTAAAACGCCATTTCTCTATATACGGTATAATATTTCCGGGGGGGGGGTGTTCTTTCACCTATTCTCCCCACCCCAGGTAGTACTTGTGTAAACTGTTGTGTGTGTTACACTTCTTCGCATCACACTTGCTTATACGTGCTAGTTGTAAGGCCACCATTGCAAGGCTGAGGCCACAAGAGGAGACAAAAAAACTTTTCCAGGATTCATTGTTCAATGTCAATCAGTAACTGTCTCAGCTCATGGAACTTTGTGTATCCCCACACATACCAGCTTGCTCAGGTCTCCCACTTAGATGGGTATTCCCCGAAGAGCCCCGAAGGAAGGAGCTCTCTCCCCAACCTTGCATACCCATGGAAAGGAGTTAGTACCTCCTCTTCTTGTCACTTAATAAATCCTCCCATGGCCAAGGTTTGATAGTTTCTGTGAAAACAGCCTAATCTCCCAAGGTACTCTGTATGTCTGCCATGCACAGCTTGGGGGAGGGGGACAATTTAAAAAAAAACATCTTGTGCTTATTCTGGATCAGGAACCATGGACATTTACTATACATTATTTCATTTTATCCTCACAATAACTTTATAAACTAGATATGGTCATCTCTGTGCAGAGAAGATAAACATGAAGTACATTTGCATAAGGCCCTGGCAAGTCCCTAGTGAGGAGACAACCAGACTCTCTGAGACCACAAGCTCTTATGGTCTGTCCCCTCCCCAATCTACTCTCACTCTCTTACAAGTTTCTCCTGGGAATCACACTCTCAAGCCATTTGCTTCCAAATCTCTTCTCTCACAAAGATGCAGTCTGACATTTTTTTTTTATATCCCAGGTAATGTTAATATAACTGATGCGTTTCACACATTTGTGACATTCTGAAGACAATGTGATATATGGCTCAACACTGCAAGAAAACCTGGGGTGGAAATATAGATCTGGGAGCTGCCCAGTGCCCGTTTGCTGAGCAGTACTACTATGAGTGGACATGTGTTCACATGTGCAGAAGCAGGTCGGATCATCCAGTGACAGACAAGGGTGAAAAGAGCCGTCTTCTGAGGCCCAGATGCAATAGACAGGAATGTCAATGCTTACGAGAAGACAGCAAAAAAGTAGAAGCCCAATAACAAGACAGAGGTGAGTGAGAACCAGGAGGGTATGAGGTTACAGTGTTCAATGCTGCATCGCTCACAGGTACACACAGGAACAGCAAATGCTGCATCGCTCAGAGGTACACACAGGAACAGCAAATGCTGCATCGCTCAGAGGTACACACAGGAACAGCAAATGCTGCAGCACTGCAGAGGTACACACAGGAGCACCAAATGCTGCAGCACTGCAGAGGTACACACAGCAGCACCAAATGCTGCAGCACTGCAGAGGTACACACAGGAGCACCAAATGCTGCAGCACCACAGAGGTACACACAGGAGCACCAAATGCTGCATCATTGCAGAGGTACACACAGCAGCACCAAATGCTGCATTGCTTCAGGGGTATACACAGGAACACCAAATGCTGCATCATTGCAGAGGTACACACAGGAGCACCAAATGCTGCAGCACTGCAGGGGTACACACAGGAGCACCAAATGCTGCAGCACTGCAGAGGTACACACAGGAGCACCAAATGCTGCAGCACAGCAGAGGTACACACAGGAGCACCAAATGCTGCAGCACTGCAGGGGTACACACAGGAGCACCAAATGCTGCATCGTTGCAGAGGTACACACAGGAGCACCAAATGCTGCAGCACAGCAGAAGAGCAGAATCACTGGGGTTGGTGTCTGGGAAGCCACAGTCCAGGACCATTATTTTGAGGACTGGGGCAAAACTCATGTTGGAGCAGTGACACAGTTATCCTAGATGGTGCCTGGGATGTTTAGAAGAAATAGCAAAGTCAGATAAAGCTGCCTAGGGCATTTGAAACCCCAGGGCCACACCACTTTTGGAAGCTGCCAGGGTCCACACACTCCCCAGCCTGATCCCTTCCACAGGTGCCCATTGCCAACCTCTTCTCCCCCCACAGGGTGTACTCACTGGGGCCTTTTCTCCAGTCTAGTTTATGCAGTGTGGTCACTAACAGGCCCACCTGCCCCTTAGGCAGTTTACCTTTAAAAGAGGTTTATGGGTCCAAGTGAAGCTTTTGGAGTTAGAATTCTGTATTGTGCACTGTGCGGATAGAGTTAGAAAGAAGCAGAACTGGGAGCAGCAGGCTTTCACATGCATTCTAAAGGGGAAAAGGGGGTGGTTCTCCCCACTTCCCACCCTCCATGAAAGCTCTCTGCTTGCTTCCCAGCTGCAGCTTGGGGTCCCTGGAATCTTGGGGGATGTCTGGCAAGCTTCCCAACATGTCTGATAAATCACAGTTCCTTCAGACTGAGCCATGGACTGCTCACAGACTCTCCGGGCCTCTCCAGCCCAGAAGTCTTAAATGTATATACTGAGTGACCGGATGATTGATCACCCGCTTCTAGCACTCGATTCTAGACCATTTACTCTTTTGTTCATTAAATGTCACTGGAGCTGTCTTCACTTGGTGAGTGTGTGCTATCTCAAAAAGGCATTTTTACTGCTTTACACCATTGCTTCTCTGACGTTACGGCCTTTCATTTCTACCCAGGATGTTCATTTGAAAATGCTAACTTGGGGGACTGTCCAAATATTCTGAGGAAAGTTGTTCTGGGATGAGGTCCAGGAGTCTCTTTCAGGACTGTGGTAGTTTGAATAGGTATGGCTCCCATAGACTGATGTGTCTGAATGCTTGGTCCATAGGGAGTGGCACTATTAGGAGGTGTGGTCTTGTTGGAGTGGGTGTGGTCTTGTTGGAGTAGGCGTGGTCTTATTGGAGTGGGTGTGGGCTTGTTGGAATGGGTGTGGTCTTGTTGGAGTAGGCGTGGTCTTTTGGAGTAGGTGTGGTCTTGTTGGAGAAAATATGTCACTGCAGGGGCAGGCTTTGAGATCTCATTTGCTCAAGCTATACCCAGGGTGTGGCACAGTCTCCTGCTAACTGCAAATCAAGATGTAGAACTCTCAGCTCCATCTCCAGCACCATGCTTCCTGCCATGATGATAATGGACTAAACCTATGAAACTATACGCCATTCCCAATTAAATATTTTCCTTTGTAAGAGTTGCCATGGTCATGGTGTCTCTTCACAGCAATAGGACAATAACTAACTAGGACAATAACCAATGATATTGTTTCTCTTGGGTGTGGTATGTGAGAGTTTAATGATAGATTCACTTTGCCTAAATCAGATACTAGGATGTACATTAAAAGCCACATGTACCACACAACCACATCAGACAGAGCAACAGTGACACACAGTCAGAACATCTGTCATGGGAACCTATAATCGCGCTCTCTCCGTACTTCCCTATTCTCGCTTACTGGCGAATAAAGCCCATTGTCACCAGCACAGGCTTGGGAGAATTCCTGACCTTATGAAATTCCTCTGGTTCTGTAGACTGGGGATGCTGCCACTTGGTCTAAGGAGCTTCCCTCAAGGGCTGGGCACAACCTTTACCAGGTACCACTGACTGAGCTCAGACACTGCTGAAGTAGCTCATTCCCCCTCTACTGATCTACATGACCATGGAATCATGGTAGTGTGTCTGTTCCCCATAAATCTGTCCTGGTAGCTTCATCTCAATTACTAGACCAAGTCCTGGCTGTCTCTCCAGGGATCTCTTAGGTCTCATCCACATCTGGTGCCCCTAGAGCCATCTCTTGACCAGATGCACTGTTAGGATGGTTCCAGGTCTGAAGGATCCAGGAGAGGAGTGCTTAGCTGGTGGGTAGATGAGGAGTGAATGAACAGAACTGTGACAGCGGCCCTTCTATTCTTAGTGGCCTCTTCTGCTTAGCGAAGACTCCAGCTGCGAAGGCCACAGCTGAAGCCAGTCCTCACAAGCGGTTCTGCCAGTGCTTTGTCTCTGCAGGAGACTTGACTCCTGATCTTCAGCCCACTCCTATTCATTCATTCACTTACATGACTCATCTGTCAGCACTAGTTTCGTGAGTTAAAATACTCCTTAGCCTGGGGAGTGAAGACTAGGTGTCTCAAGCCACCATTGACTTGGTAATTGGACAGCAACGCTGAGTACCCATCAGTGGCAACCCTATGTTATGGCATCACACTGGGTACAGTCTGATTTTAGGAAGCCAGGTAACACTTCCTCCTCTCTCACTTCCTAACCATTGAGCCCGGCACTCCATCCCACCTGTCTCACCAGATTCTCTCCTGGCCACTTTAGTGAACCACTCTGGATCTGACTCACAATCATGTGACCAAAGACTAGATCTTAATACTACCTTTTCTTCTTCCCAGATCTCCCGCGTCACAGTGGTCATTGCCCCATAAAACAGACACCATGTTACTCCTGCATCTCCCAACTGTCTTTAGTTTCTGTCTGCAGTACAATTGCCCCTCATCCCTCTATCAACCCCACCTCTGCCAAGAGAACTTCTAATCGCATTTCAGACTCAATTGACAAGACTCTCCTCCAGACAGTTCTCTCATAGGATGCACCCCTCCTCCTCATCTCTACTTGTCGGGGGATCTTCTAAATTCACATTTACCTGGCAAGGCACCATCACCTGAGTAACAATGGGCAGGCTCTGAGGGGTCAGTATATATGTCCCTATATGTGTCTTCAAAGGGAAGACTTAGGGATGGGGTGGGGTGCAGTAAAGTGCACAAGCATGAGGACCTGAGTTTGATCCCCCAGAATCCACTTAAAAAGTGAAGTGTGATGACATGTGCTTGTAATCCCAGTTTAGAAAAGTGGGAAACAGACGGATCCCCGAGGGTCAGCCAGCCTATCCTACTTGGCAACCTTCAGGCCAATGAGAGAGTCTATCTCAAAAAAACAGAGTGGGCAACTGAGGAATGCCACCCGAGGGTGGACTCTGGCTTATACACACACACACACACACAACTTGTAAATATACGAGTGCATATATATGTATGTGCACATGTACACATACAATGAAAAAAGCAAAAAATTAAAAGGAGGACCTCATTATGAAGGTGTTCATAATAAACACATTGTCACCTAAATATACATACTATGCATTAATTTATTCACCTAATAAGTACTTATTGAGCACTGATTTTGTAGCTGGCCTAATTCTAGGGATTTGGAACATAAATATGGGCAAAGACAGAATTATGAATGTTATATTCTAGAAGGAGTGATTGACACAAGACTGTAGCTAAAGAGAACACATAATACTTAAGACCTCAGACACTCAGGGCAAGTTGCTTGGAGAGCAGAGACCTAGACACTGAGAAGTACTAGCTAAGGGAAGACCAAGAAAAGAACTCAGGAAGAGAGAACAGCCCATGCAAAATCCTTGGGGCAGAATGGGTGCTGCTGCTCTGCCACCAAGCAGGAGACAGGAAGAGTGGAGTCTAGTAAGAGAGCAGGGGACCAGTAGCCACACTGGACTGGAGAGCTACATTGTGAAGATAAAACCTCAGGCTGGAGAGACATCAAGAAGACTCCCAAACACTGCAATATGAAGCAACTGGTTTGATAAAAGTGAGAATTCATATGTTAATAAAAAGCTAACTTTCACAGATTATCTGAGATTCTGTATATAGTAAGTACTTCATATATAAACATAATTTATCCTTCGCATGAAACTCAGTTGAAGGCAATAATACCCCCATGGTATGGCTAAGAAATCATGGATGTTTGGTGTAACCTATGGACTACAAAAGCTCCAACACAGGAGTCAGGGCCACCCTGATCTCTCTCCACTGTGCCACCACAAGGCCATCATCAGTTGGCTTTCACTCTGTTCTGGTCTGACTATTTTTGTCCCAGCCACTATGCCACCTGAGATTCACCTTGTTCCCATGGATGTCTGGGATTCTCACTGTAAAGAGCTACTGCAATAAATAAAACACAAATACATCCTGGCAATGGCTGAGGGCACAGAGATCAGCAGCAAACTCCCCTCCAGCTGACCAGCAGAGGAGGCAGGGCTGAGCTCCTGTGCATACATCACCAGGGCTGCTTTGTTGCAGTGATGTGTGTGTGTGTGTGTGTGCGCGCGCGTGCGTGTGTGCATGCATGGAACACGTACATGTAAGTGTATGTGAGCATGTGAGTGTGTGTGTGTGTGTGTGTAAATACTAGTGTGGAGCACAGGAAAGACCAGTGTGTTTTGATTGAGGTGGAACAGAGCTGACCTGTAAGTCAGATCTATTCATCAAGTTGTCAGGGGATGGTATCGAATTCACAGGCTAGCCTGATCATTGAGGGATGGGTTCAGAGAGGAAGGACAATTCACATTCAGGACTCCCTGTGCAATGCCACCACACTGCTGTGGTATTACAGCTGCGAACAAGAATGCCACCTGCAGATTAGGTACAGAGGAATCTGGAGAGATGTTACTACGGCTCCTGGTTGGACTTCTGTACTTGGAGACATCACCATGAGCAGAGAGCAGAGAAAGGAGGGGAATGGTAGCCTCAAACAAACCATTCACTTTCCAATCTCCTGGCTCTGCACTGCTCCCGTGCTCCTTAAATCCTCCCATAAACAGAGTGAACTGAAAGAGAAAGGGAGAAACCGCTGCCCTGGGCCCTATTGGAATTCTACAGCACCCTCGGAAGCACAGAGACTCTGGCCTCTGCATCCATGGATCCTGCTTTCTGCTCCTGAGTGCTGCCAGTTCTCCGCTGATGGACCCAAACCAGGCCATAGCCGCTTCCCTAAACAACCAGCAATCAACAGGCGTTGGAGAAAACTGTTAAGGACACATTAGCACTTGCTCTGAGCTTTTGTCATCTGCATACTCAGAGGTAGAAACAGGAACACTGGAGGAGGCCCTGCCTTCTGGAGCCATGAGCCATTCTCTGGGGAGCGCTGCCAGTAATGGATGCTTGCTCCCACAAACAGCTCTCTACGCCGTCCTTCACAGAAGAGGGCCTCTCTATGACTGTTTCTCCAAGGGGAAGAGCAGGACCAGTGGACCCCCGTGCCTGTCACAGATGTCTCTCCATTGGGTCACTGCGAGGCCACTGGGATTTAGCTGCCATTGAGGCCACCTAGGGAGCCATACTAATTCATCCGAATATTTGGTTTTGGTTTTGCTTTGCTTCACTGGAAGACTGTCTGCTTTCTCAGTCATTATTCTAAAGGACTGGTGTTACGTGTGTCTGTGTATATTCATATAAGTGCCCATGTATGTGGGGGTACGGGAGCACTTGCATAAACGTGCTCATATATGTGGATGCCACAGGTCAACCTTGGTTATCATGCTTCTGGAGCTACCTATGCACTTTGAGTTTTTGAGACAGTGTCTCTCATTGGTCTGGAGTGTGCCCCAGTAGGCGAGGCTGTCTGGCAGAGAGCCTCAGGAATCAGCTAGTCTCTGCCTCCATTGTTTTTAATGTGGATGGAGCACAGGTCCCCATGCTGGTCGAGCCATTTCCTTAGCCCCAGTAGGTGTCTTTTCTATGTCATGCAACAATCCATCTTTTGTCTCTGAATCTCTTGTAAAGTAAAGGCTGGGGGTGGGGGGTGGGGCAGGATAGTATAAAATGATGCTTTACCTGAAACTCAGAACCTTAAATCGGCCTGTAAAGAGTGTCTAGCATGCAGCCTAAGGGCCACAAGCCGCCAAGGATAGCTATGAATGAAGCCCAGTACAAGTCTGTAAACTGTTGTGTTATAATGTCAGAAAACTGGACAGTCCGGGAGATTCCAATGGACTTGTATTGGGTGGGGCTGTGTACTTTTCAGTGCCTGCCCCCCAACACCAATGATTCTAGCACAGGCTGCAGCAATTAAGACTTAACACGCTTCTGTCCACTTACAGGGTAAGGATGTACCCTTTGCCAGCTGAACTCCCCAGGTTTGCCAGGACCGAGCCTGACTCATAGAAACCCAAAGTGGAGGCCAAATAAGGAAGATTGGTGCTTTCCTAGCTCTTTAAAACTCATTACCTAACCTCACCCAGAAGAGGCTGCTTACAAATGCCAAGAGCCACGAGTGGCCATTTCAGTTTCTCTCCCTGAACGAGGGAAGGCGAAGCATCAGACAGCAGTGACCCAGGCATCAGACTTCCATCCTGTGTTTCCATGTGTGGTCATCAAGCCAGAGGTCCAAACTCACTCAGTGGAACTTCTCATCCACATATCATCTCCACAGCTGCCTTTAAATAAATACAGATGTGCAAATAAAGTGTGGCCAGGAAGGACAAAGACTTCCCATCCTGAAGATGCCAAAAGGGCACCGCTGTAGCAAAAGGATGTCACAAAGAACTCAGGGTCAGTGTGAGAAGGACAGCATAAAGCCTCCTGAAGATGTCCCCTCATCCCCAAAAGGCCACCGACTCGCTGCACGACCCAGATGTCCTGTTTGTCAACAGCAAGGTCATTTCAGCCGGGCTCTGAAACAACTTGAATTCACGAAGGAGGACACATACAGGCAGCTGGCCTGGGATGTGATGGGGAGGGAGCCTCCCTCTCCGAGAGAAGACCACCTTGGACACTTTCGGAAGACTGCAGCCACTTCACTTCTGGGATTCTAGGAGGTGGCAGAGGGATAGATCCAGGGATGGGCGAAATGGAGATTGACTGGTCTGCCTATGACAACAGCCTCTATCCTTTCTTCTGGGTTACTCAAAACATGAAGCAGAAATGAAATAGCCAAAGCAATGGATGAAAAAGAAATCTAGATACCAAGTGCCACAGCCTCTGTATTCTCCCTCTGCCTCCCCAGCCCTCCTCAGCAAGCCTGAGCCCAGTCACTATGGTTTCTCCATCTGCCTGTCTGACCAGGTAGGTCAGAAGGATGGAAAAACATATCTTAATCTAAAATAGTAACAGTGTGATTACTACTCACATCCGTGAGTAACAGACCAAAGAGAGAATTTCCAGGTAACCAGTAAGCCTGACTGTCGCCTTGGACACATTTTGGTTTTCTCTTTCCTCCTGGATCTTGGACACATGACCAGACCATGATCCTTCTTGAAGGCAAAAACTGGTGCCCCCAAACTATCCCAGATAGTCTGTAATAGAGAACAAGCTGAAGATGCTATAGGATCACTTGACCAGCCCCTCGGGGGTTGGTGTATGTAAGCGACTGTCCTGCACACCCCCAGAACTGAGAGAGCAACTCATCATGGTCAGGGCTGGGCAGTTGCAGGAAGGGCTAGCCCTATTGCCAGGACTATGACAGGGAGTTTCTCTTCAGCTGACCAGTTGGAAAGCCAGGTCTTCCCACATCCCAATCTGGAAATCAAGAATGTTCTCTTCCCTCAGGGAACCAGGATGGGGTGTGTCACAGCTTCAAACCTTGGCTCAGGCACCACGCCAAAAACCAGCACATGAATGACTGGTGATGGGAACAGATAAAATTCCAGCTGTGGACAGAACAGTCCGAGAGACGTGAGGGAGAAAATGCTTTGGCATCGGGACTTTTGAGCTCCCCAAACCAGACCTGGTCCTCACGTGACCTAATACAACTGGGAGTTTGGGAGGGAAGGAGCCTCTGGGAGAGAAGAATCAGGGCCATCAGGACACACACTGGGATTATGTCAGTACATTATCCGGAAACATATTTGTCCTCGCTGAGTCACCACGCTGACAAGAGAGCTCCGTCTGGGCTCTGGAGAACTGGCTGTCATCCTCGCTCAGTTTAGAAACAGCAGCACCTCCTCCGTGAGACAGACCACGCCTGCTGCCTCCAGGCCTGTGCAGGCTTCGTCCCAGCAAGAGGCCCAGATTCCTTGCAGACCCTGACAGGGCCACGGGATATCCTGAAGGAGGCCTACTCTGGCGACTTCGCCCTCACGATATTCCTGGTAGTGTTTAGGAGGAGGTCGTGCCCTTTATCGAGGTGCTCTGCAAACTAGGAGATGAATAGCAAGAGCCACGCTGCAAAGCTTTCCCTGGTCTCAAGAGCACACGTCCTATTGCCAATCTGATCTCGTGAGAGAGACCAGGCCTTCTCCCTGTGACAAACTCTCTAGACTCAATGGTCTTTTTCAAATTTTGTTCAAGTATTTGTTCTTGGACATTACTAGGCAGACGAGGGAGACTTGTAGAACATATATGTAGAACATATCTCATCTAAGGCAACTCCAGACACCATGAGGTGGTGGACAAACACTTTCAGTAGAGGGGAGGAGCGTGGGAAACTCTGGAAAGTATGTTCTCCCATGATCTTGTCTTCCATGTGCAAAGAAGAAAAGCAGCATTCGACAGGAAGGATTTGAAAAGACAAACTAAGACTTCGCCTCCAGCTCTGTGGTTGGCAATGGTGATGAAGACTGTGGGCATCCTGAGAGATAACGATGCCCAGGGCACTTCCCCTCTCCTAAGACTGAAGACAAGCCGGTAGCCAGTCTCGCTTTTCTTTAACTTTTTAAAGGATGATTTTATAAAAGAAAGGTAGGCATTATTACATAAATGCTATATTCTTTAAACAAATCTCCCCCAAATAGCATCATTATAATATGCCCCATTTCAACTGTCAATTGTTTGTCTAAGCTAGTCATTTCTACATACAACATTTTATTTGCATTTACTCTATTTATCAGAGAGAACTTGTGTTAAACATATTTTTAATGGATGAGCAATAATATATATGGTTATTTAACTGTTAGTATTTAATATTTTTTTAAAGTAAAGCTGGAAAACACAATACCTGATGAGCAGAGAACAGAATGTTACTAATCTGGAGCCTCTTCATACTCTCCCATGTAGCTGAGCAGAGGTACTCTACCACTTGGTGGCAGCACACCTGAATTACCAAAAAATACCTAATAAAGGCAGCCTGGGTATAAAACCGGTGTTGTGAAGTATCAGTATCCCACAGATGCTTGAAAACAAATACTACTCATAGGAAGACCAGCAAAGGGCACAGCACAGAAAGACCAGCAAAGGGCACTGCACAGAAAGACCAGCAAAGGGCACAGCATAGGAAGAAGGCCAGCAAAGGGCACAGCATAGGAAGAAGACCAGCAAAGGGCACAGCATAGGAAGAAGACTAGCAAAGGGCACAGCATAGGAAGACCAACAAAGGGCACAGCATAGGAAGACCAGCAAAGAGCACAACATGAGACCTAACCATTGGTGAGTGAGGAAAGTCACAAATGGGAAACATGCTGTAAATGTCCCTGAAATGGGGGAAGGGAAGTAGCACCTAAATCCAGAACCCGCCAAGAAAAACAACAACAACAAAAAAAAAAAAAAAAAAAAAAAAAAAGGAAACAACCCCTTCGTAGCTAGGTTGTCTCTCATCATCTGTATTCAAGGGGCTCCCTTGTTTGCAGCCCCCTCACCAGATGAGTCCTAGCTAAATTCAAATCAGCCTGACCACCATGAACATTAGGAATGCCTGACTGCACTGGGTCTTATTTCACCCGACACTGACGCTCGCCTAATCAATATTATAGCAGACACTCTGGCCTCCTAATCAGCCTGTTCTTGGTGAACAAGGACTCCAGTGGGCTAAAAGAGTTAAGGACCACACCTGAGCTGCCCAGAGATGAACTCCCAGGAGGCCTCACTTTGCTGAGAGAGGGCATATGAGGCCACCAATTCAGCTGGGCATAGAGGAGGCTGACAGCTTCACTGAGCCAAGTCAGGGATTGACTGTTCAACCAGCTGACAAGCTAAAACACACACGGAGGGAAAGCTAATGGTTCACCAAGGACACAATAGTCTGGCCTTGGCTACATGTCACAGCAGCTCGGAACACTTCTGTGAGGTCTCTGTTAGGGGCTCATGCTATTTTAAGAAAGTTTTTTTTTTTTTTTTGCCAGAAGGGGCAAGTCCTGTGACGATCCCCTTCGCCTTACACAGCAGGAACAGAGTCTCACTGTGTAATGTATGTTGGATTTTCTTCATGATGGCGGAAACAATGGACCGTGGTTCCTGGGCAGTGGTGAACAGCTACATTTACATTTGTGTCAAAGTAAGAATTCGAAGTTGAAGCAACTCACACTGGGAGTACAAGTTGGGAATCTTAAAAGCAATGTGGTCTTACCCGCCTTAACAAATATTTCCATCACTGCCACAAATCTATAGCAAAGAAAGCACTTACATCTGTAAGCAACTGAGGAAAGCTGGGGACAGGAGAACTGACCTTCTCCGAGCATACCAACTAGTTGGCCAGTGCCCAGTGGTCAGCCTGGACATCACATACAGGTAGTGGTAGCACTGTGTGGATCCAACAGGTTCTGTTTGGGAATATGTATGTCTATGCATGCAATAACAATTAGAAAAAGAAGAGGTCATGAATCTGAAGGACAGAGTGGGGAGAGAAAGGGTCTATGTGAGGGTTCGGAGGGAGGAAAGGGAAGGGGAAAATGTTGTGATTGTATTACAATCTCAAAAAATTCAAAAAGAAAGAAACCACTGAAACTGTTGATAAGGTTCATATATAATGAAGGATTACTTCTGACAGCGAAGTTTCAGAAATAATCTAGATGTCTTATTATGCTGGTTAGTGTTTTGCCAACTTGACACAAGCTAGAGTCGTCTGGGAAGAGGAAACCTCAAGTGAGAAAATGCCGCCATTCGATTGGCCCGTGGGCAAGCCTGTGGGCATTTCCTTGATGGCTGATTAATATGGGAGGGACCGGCTCACTGCAGGTGGTGCCCCCTCTGGGCAGGCCATCCTGAATTATGTAAGAAAGTCCGCTGAACATGCCAGGAAGCAGCAGCACTCCTCCATGGCCTCTGCTCCACTTCCTGCCTCCCGGTTCCTGCTTGAGTTCCTGTCCTAACTTCCCTTCATGATGGTCTGTGATTGCAAGGTAAACTGATATAAACCCTTTCCTCCCCAAGCTGCTTTTGGTCATAGTGTGCTTATCACAGCAACAGGAAGCCTAGCTAAGACACTTGTGCTAAAGTTAATTTAAATACGATACATCCCATGATACAACTTCACAATGTTAAGAAACTATCTTGTGGTATAAAACTAAGTGAAAATAAGATGAATGATAGGATTCCCTGTGTTTTTTATAAGCTCTAAAACACAAGGAAGAAATATGACAATATATTAACTCTCATTATCTCTAGATAATAAGATCTCTAGAGTTATAAGTGCTTTCCAAAAGATTTTCATTTTTCCATGCTTTAAATTAAAAATACTTTATAAATACGTTTCAATGTAAAAAAAAAAGAGAGAGAGCATTAGACGTAGACCATTTACTACAGGCCTAGTGTACGTTTTTAGGCTATAGCTTCACCATCACGACACAAGCATAGCTCCACCCCTAACTTTGAGGGAGCAGTGCGAGGAACAACATGGCAAGGCAAGGGAAGGAATTGCCACGTCCAGTCAGCTGTCTGGGGCTGAGCTGCTTCTGTGTCTTATCCCACTGAACCCTCAAGCACACTGTGGTTCATAAGCAAGCAAAGGGTTAGTGAGCACACACACACTCCTGCAGAGGGCAGCTCCTCTGGGCCAGAAGTCCCCACAGAATTGGCACCAATGTCCATAATTTCTCACAAGGCTACTCTCCCGGCTAGCACACTATATCCTTCCACAAGGTCAGTGGCAATCCCCAGTGTCCCCTCTGCGAGGCACACGGAAGACACATAAAGCCGACACAACAATCCCTCTACTAGGATTCTGACACGCAGAGCTGAGCCTTTGATTTATCTCCTGAAGGCACTTCCTGGTTCTTGGGATACTCAAGGCTGCTCCTCACAGTAACTCATGGCCACATGGTTTCTGTCTCAGCTTGCCTGAGCTGTCCTTCTCCAGGGAGTCACAAACGCTGCCTCTGTGTTTGAAGCATTCTGCTCTGTTCTTCCCTTCCTCCCTACAACCTGTTTCTTTTCATTCTTGGCCCAGCAACAGTTGGCCCCACCAGGACTGCGCAGACCTGCCAAGTCCTACAGCAGCGGACAGATCACAGGAGTGAACCAACCTCAAGCTGCTTATCAGCTGACTAAGTCCAGAAACATGTGCCTGACCTCAGAATAGTACCTCAGAAGGTAGAAACAGACAGGTAGCTGTGTGAAGACCCACCTGAGACCCAAGGAAAAAGAGCACGGAGACCATTACTTCACTATCATATGACACACCTTACCCATTGGATTTGTGTGTGCGAAGGGAGGACAGGATGAGGAGGGGGTCCCCTGCTACTGACAGCCTTTATCTCCTTAAATAATCCTACAGTTTAATTGCTTTTACGGTTTCCCTACATCCCTTGGTGCAATCTGGTGTTTTCCACAGTTGAGCATAAACAAGCTGAGTTTGCTTGTATGGGACTGAACATGAACACGAGGGAGAAACTCTAAAACACGGCCAGTCTCCAGTGTCCCAAACTACCACAGCCACAAGTCAACCTGGCCAGCAGAAGCTTAGGTTTGTGTGGCGATCACCACTTGCATTTCCTGCCCCAGTGACCTTTACACCCTGCTTCCATAGAGAACTTTGGGGGTGCAGGTTGGAAGGATGGACGGTTGCAGCCCATGATAGCCCCAGCTCCTTCCTTCCTCGTCTTCTTCTCCAATTCAGTCTTAGCCACCTTTGAGCCCCACCTCTCACTTGTCAGTCCCCTGCTCTGTCACCACAGCCACACCCTTTGCTCTGGTTTCCTCGTCTCTTTGATGCATAAAACACAGGCTTTGATACTAGAGAAACCATCTAGCTTCAAATTATACTGGCTGTGCCCCCAACAGGTAAGTCACTTAACCTCCCCAGGCCTCAGTTTCCCCTTAAGTGAATTGGGAATAATAACATGACCTCAAGGCACGGTGAGAATTAAGTCAAGGTTTGTAAGTTCCTTCTGATAGTGCCTGGGGCTGCTCTAGTATGGATTCAGTAAATGCCAGCCATTATTATTATCTTGCATCTATATTAATACAACCATCCGTGCCCCAGGCTTCTCCATCCCATCTTCCATTCAGCTTCCAAAATCAATCCTCTAAAATGTAACTTTAATTGTCCTCCATATGAACACCTATCAGGAAAACTTCTTAATTGGAACTATGGAATTCCTTTCTGCCACTCTCAAAAGTCCTTATGTTTCTATCCTGGGCTTTTGAAACATAATTTGAAAACCTGACCTTCTCTGCCTCACTCTGCCCTTGCCCTGAGCCCTTCCCTCTGTATGGGCTGCCCCATTCCTAGCAAGAGTTTAAAACAAGAGTCTCCTAGCATTCCAGCCTATGCTGTAAAGTCTTCCCCACCCCCACCCCAAGGCAACAACACTGGGGGTGTCCCATGTTGCAAGCACTGGGCTCAGCTCTGCACCCAGCACCGACCTCAGGTGCTGCTCATGCTGGACTCTTCCAGGCCACAGAAGGAGAATCTATCTACACTCTGCACCAGGTCAGCACTTGGCAACCTTTACTCACTTAATAGCAATCAATGAATTGAAAAGAATTCCACTTATTCTTTGATATCAATATCAATTATAGCACCTCTTCAAAGTACTAAAAAAAGTAATCAGGATTGATTTTCCTTGTTTGAGTTAACTAAGAGGAACTTCTCAGGGGATACCTCAGTGCCTCATTTATCTTCTATTAATAATTTGGTTATGAGTCCTCAGAGTCAAAAGTTGTTTCTTTTTCATTCCAAATCAGAGTTGAAGATTTGTCCATGTTTGGCTTATCTCTCTCGTCAGGAAAGCTACTCACAGAAATCTGAATATGGCACTAGCAATATCACTTTACTGAGCTCCAAAACAAGCAAAACAAGACTGAACTATGGGAATTGGGGTAAACTATACCGAAAAAGGCTAAGGGGAAACTAAACACAAAGCTCCAGGCAGTGGCTGTATCTGGGGGCATGCTGGAAGGGGAAGCAGCTGTGGGAAGCATCAAGAGTGGAGATCATGCTCAGCCTCTCAAATTGGAGGCTGGAATGAAGAGCTAAGGATAATCCCACTACCATGCTTTGCAATGCTCATGTTCAGTATATCTGTTCTTTTTAAAATTTAAATGTATTGCTGTGTGCTCATTCATATGTTTTAAAATTATGACTACTGATACCTTCTTTGGGGGAGAGAGCAATGATTTTTGGGTGACTGAAAGCTTTCTTCACGACATCTTGATGAGGTAATTCCAAATCAGGCATTAGAATACTGGACTAAGACAAGTGGAATAACAATGCAGGTCAGTCCCCTGCACTGCCCCATGCCCCTGTCTCACCCTAGACCAAATAGCTCCCATTGGCACCCCAAAAGCTCACTCTACAGTAGACAGGGTCTTAGAAGGCTGGGCCATATCAACTACATCCGTAGGCTCCTTTGCCACCTGACCTCTGGGAACACTCAGACAACAGCAAGCAGGAGAACAGAGGAGAGTAAGGTCATGATATCAAATCCTTGTCCCCTTCCCACCAGGAAGTCACTATGTAATAGTGACGTCTCTCCCCCAAACCCACGGCTCCGGAGCCTTTCTGTTCCTTCCAAACAGTGCCTCCTCAGGCCTAGAAAGACTCACGTTGCCCTATAGGTGCTGTTTCAAATCCCAGACTTTTCCCCAAGCCTCCTCACATCTTTATAAGCTACCCCTCAATGTCGTCTTAAACTCTGCAAGCTGAGGCCACGTTTCTGTGTAGAACTGAGAGCTGAAGCTGTGATACCTCTCCACCCCTCTCTGCAAAGGCTGGTGAGCCGCTGAGGAAGGTGATAACTAACAGTGGCATCTACTTCTGTGGTTTTATATTCCTTAGCCATATAATGGAACATTATTTGCTCTTCGGGACCAATGTTATAAACAGCTAACAAAAGAACACTTCACTGATATTGCTGGAAAATATGTGTAAGATGCAGAACATGTAATAGAAACAATAAACCTTCGACTCAGGTAACAAAAAACATTTAAAGTGGCGTTTAAAACATAATTTTTAGGTAAATGTACATATAAACAGTGACCTACTATTCATACTGGTCCTTTTTCCTGGCCTTCCATCACTTCGATTTCTCCCTTTACCTTCTTTTAATTGATGGTCCCAGAACAAAGGACAGGGCACAACAGCACTCCCTGACAGGTCCTAATAACAGAGTGTTTGTGGTAGTGACACTTTGGATAGCTTCTGCTCTCTCGTGCTAAAAACAGTAGGAAGAAACCTTTGCAATTCCTCCTCCTCTTCCTTTAGCTGTCTTTCTGGTCCTTTCTGCTTATAATTATTTTTCAGCGATGTAGCACAAAGACAGTTCTGGCTTTAAGCCCAATTTATCTTTTGCTGGAATCAATAGAAGACGATGTGCAAATATTATCAAATAATAAGCTACAAATAAAGGCACTTTGGTTTGACTGGCATTCAAGAATAACCCGCCCTAATCTCTTGTCATCTCTCCTCGCTGGTATGACACTTGCATTCCTTGACACAACACTCAGTATCTTGGCAGCACTGCTAGGAGCAGAATTGAAGCATTTGGTACCTTAGGAACAGCAAAAAGATGATTGCGACAAAGCAAGATAAAAGTGTCGAAGAAAGGGGGCAAGTCACTGTGACAGAAACAAGCTTCACGGCTACCTTAAGCATACGGCCAGCTGCCATCAGTCCGCACTGTGGACGATGCCTGGACACCTGCTTATTCCCAGTTTGCATTTTTAACCCTATCTCTCAACTCTGGGGGACACTCATCAACTGATCATGTCTCAGTTTTTCCTTTGTAACTACACGCAGATAGTAGATCAGAAGGGCAATGAGAGAAGATACCATGAGAGCTTGTGATGCTTCCTGCCTACGGCCTGGCTCATAGTAGGCAATCAGTAACTACGTATTGAAGTCGGTGAGTGGAAGGGAAGACTTTTAAGGTCTTTCACAACCTATGATTTCTCAGAACAAGATGCCTAGAAGAGACTCAAAGTGTGGATGTTCAAACTCATCAGAAGCAAGATGAGAAAAGACGTCAACTCAGGAAGTGCCCTGAAAGAGTAGCTTAGAACTAATGTGAACTTTTATACCGTTGATTGATCTCTGGCCCCAGGTAATGCCCCAAAAGTCACACCAAGAGTCTTAGGAGACGAGAAAGCAGTTGTCTTAGGACTGAAGATATAGACAAGATGCCAGGCAATGTGTTATTTAGGGAGCCAGAGAAGGATGTGACTGTTGGTTTGAGATCCTGGATTTTATGGGGCAAACATTTTCATATCACAGCAACCTAGAACTCAGGACAGGAAAGAGACTTAGAAACACAGTCTGTTTTGGCAGAGTCATTCTTTCTACAGCATCCCTACCAGAAAACTGTCCAGTGTCCACTGATCTGAGGAAAGGCAGAGCATCGCTGCTGACAGCTCCCAGGCGGGCAAGCTCTTCCCTTGAGTCCTGATCTCTATCTTGTACTAGGGATGCACTGGTAAATTACCCAGATCCTTCCTCATTAGGGCCACACCTCTGACCAAGTCAGGGACTGTTTCTCTCTTCTCCTATTGGTGGATGCTACAGTGTGGTTACTTTGACAGCACTCGGCCTGGTGTATGAGACTGACAAGGGTGATGTTGCAGAGTTGAATGCAGTGGCCTTGACATTGCATCCCTACACAGCACACAGCATGATTTTGCAGAGTTGAATGCAGCAGCCTTGACACGGCACCCCTGCACAGCACACAGCATGATTCTTCATTTCTAATCATTACAACTGCTGCTAATCATCTTCATAAACAGGCTGGTCCCTTGTGGTCCAGATCCTTCCACCTCTAAGTTGCCCATCTTGTTTTGTCTTCTGCTAGCTGGTTCAATTCTATGCTCCAGTATAGCCATGTCTGCACTGCTCTTTCCTGTTATTTGGATTATGTAGAGAAATACCCAGGCTTCTACTTTCCTCAGTATGTCTCCTCCTGCTAGCCATGAATCCTCAATCTGCCTGGCATATAGAGTCAATAAATATTTTGTTAAATAATAAATAAGGGAACGAATAAATAAATATCAAATATCACCTACAGATTTGAGCACACTGGCCTGTAATGAATACTTCGTCTCCAAACTGAAACCTACTCTTTCCAGCATCCTGGACCATGACCCAGGATCAATAATTCCTTTTCCTCAGAATCATCCACCTGATCTAGCTTCATTCCACACCCAAAGCCACAACTAGGCGGAAGAGCAGCACACTAAATTCTCAGTTTTCCTAGCACACGTCACAGTCCTTAGAATAATTCGACTGTAGATTCTGTACCCATGAGTGATGGCGTGTGAGCATCTGGCCAACAGAATTAGGGAATGGTTGGTAGGCACAACTAGTTGGTAGATGGAAGATGCTGCTCACAGTCCCAGTGAGTCCAGGTCCCCTTGAGGGGAGGCGAAGGACTCAACAGACAATTCTTACTACGAAGATAACAACAGCTTCCCCCCTCCCACCCACCGGAAGCTGCAAGGAGCCCATATGCCCTGGGGGGGGGGGGAGGCACAGACTGCCATGCTGGGAGGCAGAGAGCAGCATGCAGGGTGCCCCTGGCAGAGAGGGCTGTCATCTCTCCTTTGTTCTCACGACCTTCCTCTCAGCCAGCCCTTCTGGGGATTTAATATTTTACCCAGCAGAAATCTCTTCCTTTCTTAATTGCTTCAGATCCATTTTGTCCCAGTCTTTGCTTAGCAAGTCAGGATGAAGGAAAGTATGCTTTCCCAACTCTTCTGCTTTTCTTCTATAGGAGGGATGAGCCTGTCTGGGCTGGAGGGATGCCATGAACACAGAGGAAGAAAAACGCATCCTTTGCTTCTGCTGGGACTCTAAAAGAACTGAGAGTCTATTACGAGTTCCCACAAAAACTACTCCAGTAAATGGCCGCAGAGAGTGCCTTGTCTCACACCTAAAAGAGTACTTGGGGAAGGTACGTTTTAAAACTGCTTAGCCCTACAAGGCTAAATAACCAAATTATATAGCGCAATCATAGCTTATTTCGACCACATCCTTGCTCAGAGTCGGACGGGAGTATTTCTTCTCTCTAAAGACCTCCAGGCTCTTTGAGTCTCCAGTTCACTCTCATGCATTCATACTTTAAAAGTTCTTTGGGTATAATCCAAAGTTCTTTCACTGGAGCAGAAGACCCCCGTGGATATCATAAAAAAAAAAAAAAGATCCTTTCGCACATCTGTTTGTTTACGGCCTTCTGCTCGGGGCTCTCCAGGGCTCACCGCTCCATTCAACATGTGTGTTAGCATGTGACACTGCTCCTAAAACTCCTTTACCACCTGCCCATCATCATCTGTCAACCCTTCACATTTCCTCCCCTGGAGCTTCCCGAAATGTGCTGCTTGCCTCGCTTGACACCTGCTTCAAGAACTTAATCAGCACATTCAAAAATATCCCAGGTCTCCTTGCAAAGACAGAGTAGAATTTATAGTTCTTCTGACTAATTTACTAATTCTCCCATAAAATGAAAACCCTGAAAGCCCAAGGCACCACCTCTTATCTCCCACAACCAACACTCCACAGGCACCCACTCTGGCTACGAGACAGAAAATAGCATTGCAGATGAGGAATGGGTACCAGGGCTGCAGTCAGGAGGGGCGTGTCCCCTCTGCAGCATCTCTGAGAGCCACTCGCATGCAATGTCAGCCCCGTCTTATATTTGAAATGCCAAGTTTTTTTATTCATTCACCAATGCCATACATTTGCCCAGACTGTTCCTGAGGGTTCTTCTGCCTGTTACATTCTAACTAGTCAAAGTCTCTTCTCTACCTTCTCAAAGGCACAAACCACGGCTGTGGCATGCCCTTCACCAGCTATCTCTAGGGTGCCATCGAGCCAATGTTTCCCAATCTTTCTTTTATTATTACTCTTTGACCTGGAGGAATCCTTTACACCCCCAATCTCTTCATCAGTGAAATTTAATATCACACATATATTACATATGTCTACGTGTGTGTGTCTGTAATTAATACGTACAAAGTGAAATTCACTTGCTGCCTCAATAATCACTCTTTACCTTCCTCTTCAGCAGTATCACCCTGCTTGAGAAGGCAGGACTGACACTGAACCATGTGCTACTTCTAGGTGAGTGGCACAAGAGAAGCTATTTGTCCCTAAATCCAAGGGCCATACATTTAGATTCAGACAATGTAAAAGTAACCACTATGTAAGCCAGAGCGGGACAGCCAGAAGTTGTCATGAAAGTAAACAGCAGCTTCCCATTCCTCCAAGCCAGGCCAGGCTATCTCCTGTCACAAGCCCCACAGCAGTCTTTGTAGCCTGGGATTCTCACCTCTGCCCACAGTTACCATTTCCAGATGAACCCCAGCAGGAACAATAGGAAAAATGGGACTGTGGTGAACAATGGCTGATAAAGTTCCAGGAACAATTAGAATCCAATCCAAGGGCCCCTGGCAGGCACAGTGGCTTTCTCAACTCACTGGCATCAGCTCAGCTCCCCCTCCCTACAGACAGTTCCCCTTCACCTTACCTTGGCACACTGGCCAAATACGTCACGAGTTTCCGCAAGTCTTCCTGTCTTATTCTGTCATGATTGCTTCGGGCAGGGAAGGTCAGGATGGGTCCGCCTCGCTTATCACGGCCCCCTGAAGGGAGCAAGAGAGGGAGTTTAAGAAAAGCATCCAGGAAAGCCAACTACAGATGAAAAATGATGTGTCGGAATGTCAAAGAACGGGCTGCAGAGCATCCAGAGAAATCAGGGTAGGAGCTACATGACGGTAAGGTGGATGACTTTGGGTAAGTCTCTTTAGATCTCTGCTGCCTCATCTACAGATGATAAAAATGACAGTGGACACATTGCAGGGTTATGGCAAGGACTGGTAAGACAGCGAGAGAAAGGCCACCGAGGAAAGAAGCACCCTCGGCACGTGCTGAGAAAACAAGGTAGGCAAAAGTGCTTTGTCTAGGAAATTGAACATTCAGTCACTTCTCTTTGCAGACACCAGTGATGTGGGATCATGCTCCAGGAGTGATTACGTGAAAGGCCTCAGAGGCAACTGGATAGCACTGCCGGGAGTCTTGCAGACTCACGGAAGATACACTGAGAGGTCTCCTCCCAGCCCAGAGGTCAGCTCTACCCACTAGCTGCCTGAGCTGCCACCTGCTACATCTGATGAAGAAGCGCACAACTCTCATTAGAAGTATGTATGTGCAGGGTCTTACTAACTCCACATGTGAAAAAAGCTGGAAGGAGCAAACCAAAATGATCACCACTGTTTTTATTAGGAGGGGCTTCAAGATGGCTACTGTTTCTTTGCTCAATTTTCCAAAATGTCTCTTTACTATTATTGAATAATTTGAATTCATTCATTAACAGACAGTAAAATTATAAAGCAGGCCAAGTTTCTAGGGGGTTGGGCGGGGCTGAAGCTGAAGGGTAGTGATATCAAAGAGCCCCCCATCTCTGTAGTATGACCACAGAGGCACACCTGAATCTCAAGCATCTACTGACATCTGCACAGTGGTGACCAAAGGGGATTTAATGGGAGAAAGATGGGCACATGACCATAGCACCATAGCGACCCTAGAAAGAAGCCCACACTGGCTCATTGAGAAAATGATCTCTTTTTTGACTGAGTGGCCCAGGTCCCTCCCAATTGTGAGCTCAGGCATAATACTCTCCTCTAGTCCAGGAACACACAGGTGTCATTGGGCGGCTTGGCAAACAGTGAATCCAGAACACCTTAAAGGATAGAGACTTCTGAAGGAGGACACCAGGTGGATGATTCCATGAGTGAAGTGCCTTCTACATACATGTGAGGACTTCAGCTCAGATTTTCCAGCACCCCCATAAAATCTGACATGATGAACCCTAGCATCTGGGAGATGGAGACAGACTGATCCCCAGAACTTGATGGCCAGCTAGTGTAGCCAGTCGGTGAGCTAGATGAGACAGAAGTCCGTATTTTAAAATATAAGGTAGAGAGCAATTAAGGACACAGTTGGTGTTAACCTCCGGCCTCTGTATATGCATACATGTGCATAAGCATCAAGACACACACACACACACACACACACACACACAGGGTTGGAGGAAACTGTAGGGAAGATAGGGTTAAACAAAATCAAGCCACTGAGCTAGACAAACATCCAAGTCCCCCTTTCTACCCAAACAGGGTAGATTTGTACAGATAGTTGAGAAACAGGCTCCCCAAGTCCAGACTTTCCATACCCCCAGTCCTACTTCTTCATATTGATGATCACCTTGATCTCATCTGCCTTGGAAGAAGGCCTTATCTCCCACTGTGATCCATGATCCATAAGAAGAAAGGAAACAGAAGGGTTAGAGAAATGGGTTCTCAGAAGCTAGAAGGATCTTAGACATCATTCTCTGCTAGCCTTGATCTCATCACACTAAACATTTCCACCCTTGGAGAGGAGTGTGTGTCTGTTTATCTGTCTGTCTGCCACAAATGTTAGCTTTCTACCTGATTTTCCAATGAAAACCTCATAAGTAGGGCCATGTGAATGTGAGGAGCATAGACTCCCATGGGCAAAAAGAGCCCAGGTGGTTTGGATGGTTAGTTGGTATGGTCCCCCTGTCAACATGAGACCAGTACTTATCTTTGAGACAAGAGATTCAGAATCACAGTTGGAGGTAAGGTTCTGAGTATGTAGGGGGCCTCCAAAGGTGGAAAATTGCCTCTTTTGTCTCCACAGGTGTCTCTTTTGTATGGATCAAGAGACAAGAAAAGGCAGCAGGATCCATCCTATCTTTTTTTCAGAATGGGAAAGGCATCCAAGAATAGAGAGGAAGAATAAGTATAGTGGAGGAGAAGAGAAGTATATGCTGGGAGGCTGGGAACAGAGGATGGAATGAGGCCCCACAATAGGGGAAAGATGAAGGATCTTGCACTCAGTTTACAGGGCTGTGCCTTTCTAAGGCAGGCTACAGGACCCAGCAGGAGAAGAAAATAAGACAAGTCATGGAGAAGGACAGCTAAACCCGTCTCTCTCAGAGCAAAATAAAAGATCGCAAATGGTGGCATGATCTTTCGTCAACATCACCATTCACTTGAGCAACAAGTTCTTACCCTTTCCCTACCTGTGCCAGAAGCTACAGGATAAGGATGCAGACAATGGGGGTGGAGTGGTTGGGTGTTCTAGAAATGTCAACAGCTCTCCTTCCCTGTAGACAGGAAAGCAGGGCTAGAGAAGGAGGAAGGCCCAAAGTGAGAGACATCGTTTCATTGACTGAAGTAGGGGAGGGCTCACACTCTGAGGAGGTACCAGGCTCCGGTTAGGGTAGCATATGGAAGTCTCGTGGGAGGGAGACACAGCTCAGGAAGCGTACCAAAAGTTGGATTCAAATAACAATAGCTCTGCAAGATTTTAATGTATTCACACACATTTTTAAAAGGAACGAGGCTATTTTGTAGTTGGAAATGCCAGGTTAGACGAGATAAAGTTGGTTATTGTAGGGTTTTACAGAGCCTTAAAATGTTAATGTGCTTCCATGGGTGGTCCAAGTTGAGGGTGGGAGGACTTTAATATTCAGCAAGTCCCAAACTTCCTTCCTCATTTTCAAATATCATCTTATGGAACACACTTTGAAACTTTGGGGTCTAGAGTATGAAAAGCTGTCCCCACTAACAGGGAGCATCAGTGAGAACAGTGGAAAATGATGGCAAGGGGTCCAAAACCAGAGAAGGATCACCCAGGGGTGACCAAAGGCAGGGTATAAATGTGTGGAGACCCCAGGGATGCAGTGGTTCCTACATGGGAGGACTGAGTAGAAAGAAGAGATACGGGTGCCGTGAGTGGGAGGCCAGGAGCCCACCGCTGTGCGCCGTGGAGAACGACACAGCACAACTGGGACAATAGAGGCACACCGAGGGATAGACACAGCCACCATCACACATGCCCACCCACAGGCAGAAGTGGTTGGGTTGCCCTGGCCTAGTCCAGATGTCCATTGTCATGGCAACATGCTTTCTTTTACCTGGCCAAAGCTGAGACGCTGGCAGAAGAGGGTGGACACAGCTAATGGTCCATTTCTCTGCCTACCGTGTTCCTTGCTTTGCTCTCAGAATGAAATGCAACTGCCACACCGCAGTATTTAACCGGGGGGATTTCCTCTACCCAGTTTTAATTTTGTGTTTTGTTTTCTGACTCGGCATGTATGGAATAAGGAGATGACTTTTTGTTTTCCTTTTCAGATGCAGTCTGTTATCATCCCCCGATCACCCTTAGTGCCCTTCCCAGGCACGGGAGGGCAACGTTCCCTAAGCCCAGAAGCTCAAGACAAGCAAGGATGAGTCAGGCTCAGCTCGTGCGGGCACACAGCACACACACACACACTGCCAGGCCCTTTACCCTCTCTGCCTCATCCCTGACTGCTTTCCTGGCTAACTGCTTCCATGAGTCCCACAAAGGCAACTCCCTCTCTCTTAGTGGGATTTCCCAGGCCTGGCTGGGCCCCATTCACATTTTAATTGACTGTACATGGGAAAAATGAGGCATGAACAAGGAAATAAGGGTTCCCATGCCAGAACATACTATGTCTTCATAGTCCCTGATGGATGCTGAACAAGATGTTGTCAGAAATCATGGGCTAAGTCTAAAAAGGCCTCTGGAGGAGGGGAAGTGGAGGTAACTGGGGAAGGAGAGGAGGAAGCTGGCAGGTATAGGAAAGGTACTCTTGAGAAGGAAAACATGTAACATGGGACAAGCAGGGGCATCAGCAGGACACCCAAGGGTCAGGAAAAGCATCATCTTAACTAAGGGCCACAAAATGGGAGGAAATGGGCTGCAAGTCTGTACTAGGAGTTGAGGCTATGAGGCCCGGGGCACATTAGTGAGCAGAGACCACCAGGACTTCTACATGGGTTCTTTCCACAATTCAGGAAGCACTCCAAACCCTAGCTCACCTTGAGGTTGTCACATACATGCCTCTATGATGAAATCACACCCCAGGGAGGTTGTTCTGCTATGACTCTACACCTTAGTAACGAGTAGCTCACTACCTAACGCAGCAGGGCAAGGCAGCTTTTTGAGCAACAACTGTGAAAAAATACCACGCCACCCCCTTCTGCGGTATTCACATGTCCTGCAAAGTCTCCTGTGTACCTAGCTCGGGCCTGCCTCCCTTCCCATACCACATTGACTTGCTGTCCTCTCTCCTTTACGATAAGGTGAAGACAATGGTTTCCCTGTGGAGACAACTCAAATATGGTTTCCCTTTTCCAATGAAGACCCCCCCTCTCCTCTCTCCATCTCTCCCTTCTCTCTACTATGGTTGGCATATCAGCCGAGCCAGCAGAGCCTATGTATGGAGTGAGTCGATATACTATGGGAGCATGCTCACTCATGCCCTGTGGCTCCATGACCATTCATGCAGACAAGACAAAGGTTCCAGAAATAAAGGCTCTGTCTACAAGGTGTAGCACCAGGGCTTCTCTCTCAAGGAAAGGCCTCTGCGTTGGTCCCACCACCCAGATCAGGGCCAGGGTCTGCCAAGTTCTGATCCAGAAGGACCCCAGTTCAGCTGTCAAGTTTGTGACGTTATGGGAAACACACGTAGCCAGGTTCCAATCAAACTATTTACAAGAAGCAGTGGATGGCCCGAAGGCTGCAGATAGCTGATGCTCACATTACATGCTCAGAGACCTAGGTGTGTAAGATAGGCGGGGAGGGAAGCAGGGAGTCAAGATTTGGAAGTTGCCATTCAGAAAATAAAACAATAAAAAACAAACAAACAAACCAAGAAGAAAACTTGAGTTCCATGCAAACACTTGAGTTCCATGTGCTAAGAAAACAGATAAGGAGAAGCTGAAACCAATTTAAATCTCCTGTGTGTGTCGCACTAAGAAACAACAGATAAAAACCCTGAGGAACATGTGGAGTAGACACTCTCTTTCTATAGGAATCTCTCACAGTGCCATAGCAGCCCTGCCAGAGAGGGCAAATCAGGCAGCAGTGTGTGAGATGTGTGTGAACCGGCCTATTGTTGCAAGTGTCCTCTAGAGTCTCCAGGTGAGCCCGGAGCCCCCTGTGCCTGTCACTGTAGGTAGGAAGCAGCTGCTACAAGCCTAACTGCCAATGCTTCTCTTCTCATAGGTCCACAGAGGCAAGCGAGTGATCACACACACATACACACACACATATATACATACATACCACACCACATCAAACATGTACCACATCAAACATGCACCACACATACACACATACATATATGCCACACACAACAAACATGCACCACACACACTACACATCAAACATGCACCACACACACACACACACACACACACACCTCAAGGAACATATGAAGATACTCACCAGACACAAAGGCCACTTTCTCCTTTAGGATGGGAAGGACATCTGAAGCTTTCAAACCATCATTCCGAAAGGATCCTGTGGGACGACAAAACAAACAAAATAAAGATATCTGCTACCTGTCAGGTCCCACGGTCCCACTCTCTGTCTCTCAGACCCATCATCCGGGTTTATGCAGGTCTGTAGCCCAGCCCAACACAGGGAGCATCCCCATCATGATGAGGTTAAAGTCATCTTCTCTTGGCCCTTTTCAGGAGGGGACAGTTCAAGCCACTCCTCTGCTGAGTCCATGCTCCAAGGATGCACTGGCAGCCCTGCACTTGTTGAGGGAATTGAAAATGGCAAGATGTTTTAAAAGCATGTTTGTACCTCTAGCGCCTGGCATGGTGTCACCCCGACAACATGTAGTATGGATGAATAGCAAGATAGTTTACAAAACCCTAAATAACCCTAGATAACACTATTAGACTTCATTTTACCAATGGAAAAAAATAACTTAGAAAAATCCAACAATTGGAAACAAAGTTGATGACATCCCATACCCACCCCACGCCTAATGTCACCACCAGTCCTCCATAGAAACAAATCTCCTGAAGACATGTACTCTGTCTGTCTGGCCCTTTAAGTCTTACTTCTTGTTTGTAAAGCATCTCCAGGTCTAACCAAGTTCCTATTAGGGTGCTGGAGGCAGATACCTGGAACTCACCAAAACTGGGAAAGATTCACCTAGAAAAACTGTACTCCTAAAAATAAAGGGCAACCCAGTCCATATGAGTAGTGTGGGGAGAGAGGATCAGCTTTCACACATGCATAAAACCCCAGGCTAGCCCCCAGGCTAGCTCCCTGTGATCACGGTAGTCAACCCCAGTGCCTCACAAGCACTCTGGAAGAGAACCACCCACCCTTTCCCTGGGAGCTGTAACTGGGGTCTCTGCAGTGTGTCACCATTAAGACATCACACAGAGGATCAGTGGTTCTGCCAGCTCCAGGCTACAGAGCCCGGGACCACGAATGCTGTTCTAGTGTCTTTGTCCACATGCTGTGAGGGCAAGTCTGAAATCTACAACGGAGAGCAGCATGCTGGGCAAGCTTGTCTTTACATCCAGTCTCTTCACGGCATAAGAATTTTACCAACAAACCAGGAATTAGTTCATTGGCCCAGGGAAAGGGAAATTTCATGCTCCATGCAGCACACCCAACCAAGGAAGAGAAAGAGGTGTGTCACCGAATGCAGGTGTCCAAGATCAGAGGTCATAATCAAACCCCAATCACATTTCCAGTGTCTAACCATTTCATCTCTCTCCCCTTTTTCATGTTTCCCTGATGTAATGAACCTTTAACTCAGCAATTACGTCTCTTCAGAAGTTGGCACACAGTGGATGGTGTGCAGCAGAGCTGCAGGCTCACTGCGCTGCAGCAAAGAAAAAAGCAACACTGGCAAAGAGTTCTGACTTCAAAGACCGAAGCCTTGTTTTATACCTATACCTTAGTTTCTTCAGATAGCTGCACTCAAACCTTATCCCCCACCCCCAAAACAGTCACATCTCATGAAAGAGACTAATTAGCATCAGTTCTTACAAAATTTACAAATAGTTGCTAGGATTTGCTTTGGTTTTCCTTTTCTACCTCACGCAACAGGAAAATATTTTAGCTTCTTAACCATCTTTAACTCGTGACATTGAAGTATCAAAAAACTTATTTTTACAAGTGAAATATATGTCCTCAGTTTTTAAAATACTCTACTTACATTAATAGTCTCACTTAATTCCTGTAAAAAGGCTAGTATAAACAATAAATTCTATCCTGACCTTTTTCCAGATTATTTACAAGCCCAAAGTAAGCCAGGCCTGGCAGTGCAAGTCTGTAACCCCAGAAGGCCAAGGCAGGATGGTTATAAATTCAAGGCCACCCTTGGCAACTTGGAGGAAGGACTGGGTATGTTATGTTCAAACCACTCTTAGCTGCAGAGAGGGGGCCCTAGTCTCATCCTTCTCTCTCTCTTCCTTCTCACTCCAAGGTCCAGAACCTGGAGGACGGCAAACCGTTCCTCCATGTAGCTAGTGATCATGGATTCTGGTAAATGTCAGTCCTGAGCTGGCCTCTTCTAAGACTCGCAGGCTTCCAGTTCCTGGGCCAGAGGCCTCTCAAGCAAGTTCAGATTAAGGTTGAGCTATATGCCGGACTGTGTGCCCACCACAAGAACTCCCAGAGTACCCAGATTTACTCAGCCATTACTAGGAAGTAATCATTCCCAACAGCAGCAGCAGCAGCAAGGTTTTTCACATTATAAAAGCATTTGCTTAGGGGGTCTTTTTAAATATAAAAGTTCCCTTAGTGGTTTAAATTAGCTTTTCATTTCTCAAAAATTGAATTACAAATAACTTTTCAACAATACATGCATTATGTAAAGCCAAGCAGAGCTAAACTAATTAGCCCAGGGGCTCAGAAACGAGTGACCTTGCATATAAAGCCTATTTGCACTGGCTGAAGAGCCTATGTATGAATTCCCCCAAGGCCCTTGTGAAACCAGCCATTAGAATATATAATAAAGGGTAAATTCATTGACCGCTAACTCAAACAGGATCAATGAAATTGGAACATGTTTTCTCTAGCAGGTACGCATCCCAGTAGACTCCTGGTAAATGGTCAATAAATATTTGATGAAAGAATAAACGACTGAAAGTTACCCCTTCCTAAAGTGGGGTGCACGAGGTCAGTGGCATCACCGGCCATATAAACACTAGTGAATCAAGTGGATGATCGCCAGGTGCCTCTCAGCTTTAAAGTCCTAAGCCTTTCTAAGTTGGCTCTGCACCTTTATTGGCCTTCACGATCAGACCGCTATCAGAGCAACAGGTTTTGAAAGGGATGTATTAGGAGCAGATTCTTCCCTCAGTCTCAGAGTGTTCTGTACAACTAGAACAACTCCTCCCTGCCTTCCCGGCCCGTTCTTTCTTGGGGTCGGGTGGGGAATGTAACTCTTGCAGGTAGACCAGTTGCTGAAACGAAAGAAAAGTGACAGAAGAACTCTAAGTACCCATGCCCTACGGGTGGCAGCTTGCGCCACAACTGCTAACTCTGACACAAAGTACATCTGATAGCATTACTAGGCTGTGAACAGTAGACCAACGGTAGACCAGTCTTTTCCCTAAGACAAGCTTGCTGAAACAGTAGATCCATTATTGCCTCTATAGAAGGCCTGAGAAGAAATAAAAGCCCCTAACTCCTTGGAAGTCCTATCAGGCAAAACAAAACGAGTCAGCAGGAACCCTTGTGGACCTGACCCAGTGTGGGTGTTGTGCTTTCTCTTAAGGACAAAGCCATGCTTGGCTAGCTTTCAGTGCTAAGCCCACCACATTCGTGTCCTGCTGCTGTCAGAATTACAAGCCTGCTGTTCTGTTAATTAGCAAAGTTGAAACACTCTGCATCTATTAAGGAAGTAAAAATCACCACCTCCACCCCCCCATGACCCTCCAGCTCAGGCCTCCTCCCAGGCCTGTGTCTGCTCCCCATTGCCCTGTACCTTGAGTACCATGCTCACATTGCTGCCTGGTCCCCCTCACACTTTTCCTCCTCCCTGCTTCTCATATGTAAAACGCCCATGGTCTTCACTCTGGCACCCAGCCTGCACTTCTGGCTCTAAAGAAGAGCAGGGCTGGGCCTTGTGCCATGGGCCCTGCCCATGGTTTCTTGGGCCTGGGAAAGAAGTGACTCCCTTAAGGAAGCAGAGTGCTTGGGCTCTGGGCCAGTCTCCTCCAGAAAGCAATCCTGATCGAAACAAACACAGAAACAAACAACTGAGTGAGCATTTGGTGAGTGCTCAGAAGTGCAGGCTGCCAGGGCCCGTGGAGTGCTCGCTATTTCCTTTTGGTTTTCCGTCGCGCTTCCACAATTTGCACTTATTTAAGAGCGACTGTGCAAGCTTCGCACCATGGCATTAAGCGGGGCTGAGTCCCAGCCCTCCACTAAAACGGCAAACTTCCCAGAGCAGGGGTCCCTGCCTCTTCTTTCCCTCCATCCCATTGTACTCTGTGCAGGTGGTGTCCTATCTCTGTTGAACAACTCAGTGTCCTATTGACACACCTGTCTATCACTGCTTGGACATCCCTGGACAGCAAGCCCCACTTCTTCTTTGTCTTGGTACTACCGCAGTCTAGCCCAAGGCCTACCTAGCACGTAATAAATACTCAGCAAGGAGACTCATGTATGAATGACCTCAGACGAGGGAAACACAAAATCACACTCACATCAGTGTTGGCTAAGTGAGCTCTTCGGATGCTCAGTAGCAAGACAAATTTATTCTGTGTAGCATATACATCAGTGACTTGGTATCACTTCAAAAGGATTCCCAAATACCAGCGCTAGAGTCTTCCTCTTTAAAGAAATGTTCATTTCATACTACATAGGACTTGATAGAAACCTAGGATCCCAGGTCCCACTTGAGACCTATGGAGTCAGAACCTGTGTTAGAAGAACAAGAACCCAGGTGACTCTATTCACACAGTATGAAGCAAAGCCAGCTTCAGAGAAACTGCCTCACCTAGTCTCATCAAGGCTTTCACTATCAGCTCTAAGCTGCTCTGTCTCCTACTGACCCACCATAAGAAGATTCCTCCCTCTGCTCAGGGTTTCAGAGATTCAGGTCTTAGCTGTAACCCATTACTTACTTCCCAGGCTGAAATAAACAATCACCCAGAAGATATGTATTAATAATTCATCTTCCAGGCCATTGAGAATGGACCATGTCTTGTTTTGAAGGAGCATATTTATAAACCACACCTATCCAGGATCTGGTACCTTAACTCATTCCCCTATGCAACAAATGTCTTAATTTCACAACAAAAATACTGTTTCTTATTTTCTGAGATCTGCCATCTTGCTCTCAAAAATATTGTCAGGATCATATTTATGGATCAAAATGCCATCTTTGAGAAGACCCTAAAAGATAGGAGAGCCAACATATGCCTCTCTATCCCAGCTGATCCCGGACCCATAGCACTGAACACCAGGCAACGCTAGACAAGGAACAGAGAAAGGAAAGGCTCTCACCCAGAGACCTCCACATGCCATGAGCACAGGGTACCCATTTCATGGAACTCCCCCCCCCAAGTGAGGGGGAGACCACTTTCTGCGCTCTGTGTGACTTACAGCCCCCAAATACTCAGTGCTAATTTTCCCTAATACTGAGTATCTACCCGACTCTACAGAAAAGACAAGATACTGAGATTCTGATAAAGAACTCCACCCTCCCACCCACCCTCCACCTAACCACACAGTGTCAATGCTATCCTTATGATGGGTGTTAGCCACCCAGTATCCATGCTACCTGATTATGGGCACTGCCCATCACCGAGGCGTCCAAACAGAAACATGGGTAGCATCCGCGATATTCATTTTTCCATCACACTTTTCAAGGCAGACATTCAATTATGTTGACTCTACCTCCTAAATCTCTCTGAAATCCATCATTTCTGTGTGGTTTCCCTGACCTCTCAATCAAGTTGAGCTGTCCCCAGTTGTACCTTATCATTCTTGAATGGCAGCCGTGTGTTTCATTTCACTCCCCATTAACTGATCCTGACATCTCCAGGGAAAGGGCCTTATCATACTTATTGTTCTACCTCACATCTAGCTCAGTGTCTGTCACACAAAAAGGACTCAGGAAATACTAAGCCAAACTGGAGGCACATGGTTTCAATGAGCTCAGAGCTGGAGGTGGATGGTTAGGGCAGGCTCACCCAGGAGAGGATGTGGACCGGGTTTTGAATAACAGAAGGAGAAGATGGACAGGAAGGGACCCAGAGCTTATTGCTGAATAGGAAAACAGAGTGGAGGCGACAAGAGGCAGAGCAGAAAGCTCTGCAGTCTTATTTCCAGAAGTTGCTCCTCTGAGGAAACCGCATACGCCTGGGGAGCCACAGAGAGCAGGGCTGAGCTGCATCAAGGAGATGAGAAGGGAGGAAAGGAGCGTTTGGCTGGTCTCAGAGGAAAGGTGCAGCTCAGAGCAGGGTAGTGTCCCATAGGCTCTGATGTCAACTTCCAGGTCACTCCTGATCTGTGGATGAGACCAGGGGAGATTCAGACGCAAGGTGGTGGTAGAAATTTCTCCTGATCTTTCCCCTAAGTTCCAATAAGACATTTGTTCCGGCCCCTTCCAGAAGCCAGCCAGGCCAGTAGCAGGCTGGTGGCTTGTATAGGACCCTGTGAAGATCCTTTTAAAGAACTGACTGACTAATAAAGGAAGAGACTTCCTCATGGTCCCTCCTGTATAGTACACAGACGGTTTGGGAGAAGATGCTGTCTGTAACAGGGGCCAGGGTTAGCAAAGAACCTATTAGTGGCGGAGACAAGATGCCCATCTCCCCAGTTCTCTTTCCTAAGTTAAGAGATGCAAAGGGATGTGACGGAGTGGGGGTGACAAGAAAAAAAGAGAGAGCTGGCGAGAAAGACACATGCACATGCAGAAATGGAGCAAGTAAGGATTTTGTTTTCTCTTTACAGATGTGTATGAGCTATTGAGGAAATGGCCTGTTGGAAAACCCGAGCAAATGTAAATATATTTCTTGGAGCGCTCCTTAAAACAACTACCACCGAGGCAGGAAGTATATGCTGAGAGGAATACATCTGGCAGAGAGGGACGGAACAGATTCATGTCAACAAGAAAACAATACAGCATGGAGTCCCACAGGCCTCTCCCCAGCCTGGAAATGCATCCAGCATGAAAAGGCCCAGGCATCTTCTTTATCCTCACCAAGCACAAATGTCAAAGAGGGCTGGAGATATCCTGTCTCCCTACCCTGCAGGTATGAAGGGAACAAACAGGGCAGCAGAATTCTCCTCCCTGGCCATGAAGCTCCCAAGGAAAGGACACATAGGGTCCTCTGTTAGTCTGATTCCAGCATACACAAATATGAAAACAAAGGCTTCCTCTTCTGGCAGCTGCTAAAGACACTGAGTTTTCCTAAACCAAGTGACCAGGCCTTACACAACGTGAAGCAGTAGCCAGCGATTTGGCAAGGTAACCAAGGTGGGCAGTCTTTATGAAGAAAAGAGGCGATGCTGATCGTTACCCAGCTCGGACATACCCTTGAATAAAGGAACACTTTCTGCACACTGGAGTCTAGCATGCCTTCCCTCAGTACCTTCCCAAACTTTCAACCACAGCAGGTCGGGCTGGCTCCCCCTCTTTGTGCAGGTCGTTCTTCACTGCCACTGTCCACTGCCACATCTGGCTCTCTCACTAGACCATAGATAGACTCCTGAGGGCAGACTAGGTGCTTACCCAGGTGGCTCTAGTGCTTGAAGCACAGCATGTGTTAACTACAGGGACTGAGCCCTGAAGACCCACGGTGCCACTGGCCGCTGTGCCTCCCTCTCGTGTGCACCCCCTCTTCTGATTCCAAAACCCACCTTCATCTTTCTTCTCCTCCCATGCTTCCACGTGAACTCTGACTGTAGCCAATTTCAATATTAACTTCTAAAGTCAATATTAGATAGAAAGACCTGGCTAACGGGCTACTTTTAAAAAGCAGAAATGTGTAATACTTGCCACTGCTAAATTAGCTCTATTAAAGATCACTTATAATTAGCACTTTAAACATGTGGGTAACACCTCTCTAAGCCCAGCTAATGAGCAAACTGTTTCTGTTTATTCTTCACAAGACTTAATATTATCCGGAGCTGAGACCTCAACCGCAATTCACACATGCTCACTCTCCCTCCCTCCCCCCAAAAGTTGGCATCCTTGAGTGTAAGGCAAACACCAGAATGTGACCACTCCAGGAGTGCCTCTGTTTATCCAGCACGTTTCCTGTATCCTAGCGAAACGGGATATTTAAGCGCTCGTGTTACATGTATCAGTGAGCAATGCTTCTGCAAAGGACCCCCGAGTAACACGGAACATGAGGCTGCTGGAGATGAACACCAGCCAACTCCTGAACATTAGCAATATAGATGCTATTCTATTTAGAGAGAGCTGAGAGGCTGGTGCTGTAGCAGTTCAGGCACGCCAAAGGCTTGCCCCTTAGGGCTCGGTTCCCCTTCTGCTCCTCAACAAGAATGTCAGCTACTGACTCAAAAGGAAACCTTGACTACGCCATAGCAAAGGGCACCCAATCAGATGTCACAACCTGACATGGCCCAGCACCTCTCTAATGCTCTCTCTTCTGCCTTCACTCCGTGTCCTGAAATGTGGATATGATACAGATAGCAGCAAAGCAAACAAATCAATGACAACAATAATCCAGCAGCCATCTGTGCAGCTCAAGGCAAGAGACCCTCCTGGGAACTTCATTGGCGCTCTTCCTGTCCCCACCTCCACTGTTTCATGTTACTTTATGCTCCTGTTATGGCCATGAGTGGAAGAAAGGTCACAGGAACATAACAGCACAGATTGGACCCAGGAGTTAGGGTCAACGTGATAAACAGGTTTACAGAACTGCCGTGCAGAAGCAGGTGAGAAGGAATACATCCAAGCCTCCAGCAGCTACAGGAACTTCTGCAAACCAAAGCACCCTCCCCTTTCCAGGCAAATGTGTCGCTGTCCTCGGTACTGAAGTTACATATGCTTGCTACTCCGCATGGCTGCTGACCAGGCTGTCCCAGAGTATGTGAACCAAATGAGAAGGCAGCTGAGAAGAAAGAGATGGCACACAGTGTCCCGAAGACGAGTGTGTGTGATGAAATTCTGGAAGAACACCATCAAAGGAGGGCTACTGATTACTGCAGAGAACAAAAAGGCTTGGCTTCTTATTGCTTTCAAATAATTGCAGGGACCAAGGAAGGCCTGTGCAGGCATGCACACACACACACACACACACGTTTGCACACACATGTGCGCACACACACACATACACACACACACACACCAAATACTCAGATCCCATGGAAATGAGGTGGCAGAAACCTTGCATGTCACCCGACATATATTTGGATTTATAAATCAGTACGTTAACCATATCCAAAGTGGATGGGATGCCCCTGAAATGATTTCTAGAGTTTTAAGCAACTTTTAAATCTCTCCTGAAGATTTTTGTCTTAGTCACCTAAACACACCAGATTAACTAAATTTAATATTCATTGAAAAATATGTATGTGTCAAACAAGACTATTACCACTGTGAGAATAATGTAAGGTTCCTCATAACAAGGAACTTTAGGTTTAGGGGGAAAGAAAGTCAGACATGTAATTTCAATGTCAAAGCAAAGTATGGAGGTACAGGGAAAATATTCAGAGATTTACAAAAAGATAAGAAGACAAACTCCAGCCTAAGAAGGGGCTGTGTGATGAAATGGCTGTGAGTGAAGCAAGTGCAAAGGATTGTGGGAGCGTCAGCAAGGTCTAGGTTAGAGGGGGCTGTGGTGAATCTGTCTGCAGTGTCTCAGACAGAAAGGCAGTGAAGTCAGAACAAGTTTTCCTGTGACCCGCACATTCTCCAGAGTAACAAAGATTGAGTTACTATCTGTTAGAGATAAGGCACAAAAGCTTCCCCGTGGAGCTGGCATGACCAGAGCCCAGCATGAGCTGGCGAGTGGCCAAGATCAGGAGAGAGGCCAGAAAGTAGAACAAAGTCAGTGGATGAAGTAACCCACAAGACTGAAACAAAGCGGGTGTGGTGCCTTCCCACGACAAGTCACACTGCTCAGGGTCCTATCGGCATGGCTTCTCTGAATTTACATGGCTACAGTCTGATGTGCTGGCCTTGTCACTTCCTTCCTAACTCCTACCCCCACCGCCCAGTCCCTAGGAATCTATCTGTGCTCCACACAAAGACAAGCAGGTCCAGATGACATTTCTGACAATATATTCTGAAAGCCGGGTCACTGTCTAGATGAGGGAACCCCAATAGCACCTGAAGGCAACTTCAGAGCTGCACAGGAGGCAATCGCTGCCTTCAGGGAAAAAGGAAGAGAAGGCTGAAGCAGCCCATATCCAAAAATTCAAACTATCAGGCAGTAGAAAATGAGGGTTCACAGAAAAAAATGAGAGCAGTTAAGTCGTTCTTCATTATGACACAGACGTCAGACCTACCAGGCTACCAGGAGTGTCAACTTCCAAACTGCCCATGTTCTCTGCTGTATGCTCTCTGAAATGCTCTCCTATGTCTCCAAGTAACCTGCAGGAAGCTGGGCATCTGGTCTACTTTGCCCTTTTCCAGCTTCCCTAAGAAGAGGGAGTCCTTATCAGAACCAGGTGGCCATGAGGTGGCTCTATGCACTGATGAACGTACATATGTGCCCGGGACATATAGACTTCATGCTAAGACCAGATCAATGTGAAGTTGTGGAGTTAATATACTTTACACAGCTTTATACTACTGAAAACTTAGGAGCAAGCTACATGTTTAACCTCAGAGGATTGGTTAAATAAGCAGAGATAAATCCACTCAAAGTGGTCACTAACTATAACATGAACAATAACCACTGCTGTAGAAACTGCACGGTATATTGTTAAATGGGAAAAACAGATTACAGAATAGAATGTATAAGTTGACCTCAGTTGCATAAATGCAGGTTTCCATCTACATAGAAACCACATACAGATAACGCACAAAGTGATTATTTCTGAAATGTGCTATTATTGCTAATTTTATTAATGTTTCCTAAATGTTTTTTGATGTAGGATTCCCCTCTCTATGCTGTGAATATGTTTTATTACCATTGGTTAATACAGAAGCTCCTTTGGCCTATGGCAGGGCAGAATAGAGCTAGGCAGGGAAAACTAAACTGGGAGAAAGAAGGTGGAGTCAGAGAGATGCCATGTAGCTGCCAGAGGAGAAAGATGCTCACACGGGTACTAGTAAACCACGAACCTCGTGATAAAATATAAAACAATAGAAATGGGTTAATTTAAGATGTGAGAGCTAGCTAGAAATACACTTATACTATTTGCCAAACAGTATTGCAATTTTTATGTTTTCTGTGTGATTATTTCAGGTCTGGGCAGTTAGAAAATGAACGAGCAGCCTACACCAACAGTTTCCCATGTTTAAATATCATTTATTGTCAAAATTGGAAAAGGGGCAAAAATCTCTTCATTTGTATGTTTATCTCTTACATACAAGATCTCTAAACTTTCCTACAGTTTAAAGGTTTAATAATCAAGCTACAGATACAACAGCAAATGGCATTTTAAAGGCAAACTTATTTAAAGCTGAGGACAACTGTTACACATCTGTTTACCATGATGAGTTTTTTTTATTAAAATATTTATTTATTTATTATGTATACAATATTATGTCTGTGTGTATGTCTGCAGGTCAGAAGAGGGCACCAGACCCCATTACAGATGGTTGTGAGCCACCATGTGGTTGCTGGGAATTGAACTCAGGACCTTTGGAAGAACAGGCAATGCTCTTAACCTCTGAGCCATCTCTCCAGCCCCCCCATGATGAGTTTTATAGCAAATAAAAAGTGTACCATTTACCACAGATAAAGTTGTCTAAGAGAGCCATAGTTCAAATAAGTAATAAAAGAAATTTTCATTTTCATTCAATATCAAAAATTTGCCATGGATGCAAAGAGAGCTTGTTTCAAGAATTATTTGAGATGTTAAGGACTCAATAAAATGAACATGTTTCTGCTTATGGGCAATCCATCTATCATAGTGAATCCTACTACGAAAATCTCTAAGTGTATGCTATGTATCAATGCATGGTTCTCAACTAGACATTCAACTGGAAGAATAAATGCATGAAAATACTCAAACAGACTTTAGAAAAAGATAAATAATGGTTGAGCTGCCCTTCTAGATTTAAAAAGATAATTTAAAAGCCTCAATGACTTAAAAAGTGGAACAGACAAAAAGCGATGTCAACCATTTTTAACCCAGAATTGACTATATAACATTTTAAGATCATAAACAAATAAACCAAGGAAATGAGATGCTAGCGGACACAGATGTAAGAAATAGGAGAGGGAGTTGGGAATACTGCTTTCTTTAACAGTCTTTGAAGAATGTGGAAAGAACATGAGTAAGCATTTTGGAAAAGAAGGAAAAGGATAAGAAATATTTGAAAAAAGTAGTCAACCTAATTAATAATTAAAGTCTAAACAATGAGACCCTTTAAATTATAAACTTAAGACTTTGAAAAAGGCAAAAATCCTAAGTGTTGGCCTAGAGGGATGCAGATACCTCCCTTTTCCTCTTCCTCAGGGAAAGCAACATTGTCAGGCCCTTTCCAGACGGCAGCATTGATTGTGAATGGGAGCAGCAATACTGGGTATAACAAATAACATAGCAAATCCTCTTTTGGGTGTACAAGGAAGGAGAACATTAAGCTAGATATCAGTGGAATAGCAGTTAGCCACTACCATTTAAGTCTCTTTTAATCCCACAGAAGTAACACATACTGCCTGTGAAGTAAACATCAGGATGTAAACACAGGCACCATGTGTGTGGGACTGGATGGGCTAAGACTGCTGATGTCAACTACGTTTTAACTTTGGAGCTGGCAATTCGATAGGCTCCTGACCTGATACTTATGAATGAGTGTGGGGTTGGGGTAACTGGCGGTCTTCCATACCCTTTTCTATAGTCTTTAACCTTCCACCCTAAAAATGTATCAAAATGATTATTTTAAAAACACATAAAGCCTATAAAAATAGTCAAATTATACACAGTGGTGTAGTCTTAGCAGTCAGGAGGCTGAGGCAGGAAGATTGTGGAATTTAAGGATAGCCTTAAAAAAAAAAATAACAAAAATCCTGTCTCGGAAAAGTAGAAGGTGGGCAGAAAGGGAGAGAAAGCATGAGGAGGAAAAGGGGAGGGAGACAGGGAGGGAACAGGCTGTAAATTCACATCTATTTTAAACCATTCCCACCTTCTCTTTTCTAGATGTTTCCAAAGGCACAAAACACAAAACCAAAACCAAACAAACAGGATGACGCACAGCAAAGGAAAAGATGCCCTAAAGATTGAAGCAAAGTATTTCCACGTCACACGTCTCACAGGAGGCTACAACCTGGGAGGATCTCCAAACCCTAACAGATAAACTGATTTTAAAATTAGAAATAGACCTAAATAACATTCTTTAAAAAATATAGAAATGGCTAATGGGTATATGAAAAGTGTCCACCATTACCATTCATAAAGGAAATGCAACTCACAGTCATAACTAAGTACCACCTTGCTCCAGTGTGAATGTCTACACCCAGAAGAACTAAAGCATACACACATGGACAAATGTTTGCACAAGGCACACACTGGAGTCAATGGACTATTAAATAAAACAAAATTGAAGACTAAAGATGGCAGGTATTGATCAGGATGCAGAGAAAAGGAAACGGTTGCTCACTGTTGGTGGCAACATAAATCAAACACTGTGGAAACAGTGTGGAAGTTTCTGGAACTTTGTTAAATGAACTGCCCTATGATCCTGGCTATAAACGCAAAGGAGAGGAAATCAGTACAACAAAGAGACATCTGCATTTCCATGTCCCTCACAACACTGTTCTACAATGGCCAAGAAAATGGAAGCAAGCTGTGTCCATCAACTGATGAGTGGCTAAATAAAATGTAGAACATATTAACAATGTGTTAGTATTTGGCCATAAAAACAATGGGATTCTGTGATTCGAGACAACGCAAATAGAGCTGAGATCATCTACCGAGTGAAATAAGCCAGGCACAACAGGAAGACAAGAACCACGTATATTGATTTCCTAGAAATGGAGTATATGGTGGCTGACAGGAGCTATGGGAAGGAAGGGAAGGGAAGAAGGGACCATAGGTACTAAGGAACAGCTATGCAGGAACAAACATTTCTGGTGTGTTATGTTCAGCAACAGCAGGTGATTACAGAGAATGGTGAACAGCCATTTCAAATAGCTAGAAGAAAGGCTTCTGAAAAATTTTCACCATAAAGAAATGGTGTTTAAAGAGGACATTTAGCTGGTTTTAAACACTATACAATGAGGACATGTGTTGGAGCATGACATTAATATGTGAAACTTTAAGTATCAGTTACATTTCACTTTGGAATATAACATAATTCCCTTCATCCTTAATTTCTTCAACTTAAGGCCTTTCTTCATCTTTGTTTGTTCTTCAGCTTAGTGGCCTTTTCTATAATCTGGCCATTGTTATCTGTTTCCTAAAGAAGTAGGGCCCTAGGAATCTATCATCCCCTTTCCCAGAATAGCCAAAACTCAGAAGATTTTGGTGTCTAGAGGTAGTCCGAGCTCAATCAGTGAGATGAAGTTCCACAGAGCAGGGAGAGCAGGCTGCCTCCTCCCATTCTGTGTTGCTGCTATGCCTCCAAAACTGTCTCATGGCAGGCTCCAGGGAAATGGACTTGGAAGGCAGTTGTCCCCAAGGATATCCTGGTGAAGAACAATTTCGGTTTCCCCACCCAACATCAAACCATGTTTCTACGTTCTAACTGGATGTTGCTGGGGTCCTGACTTGTGTCTCTGGGTGGCCACCCTCTCTTAGCACTTCCAACATATGCCCCTCATGGAGCACATGAAGTGACTGGAAGGACACCAGACAAAGGACTAGGATTACCAACTCAGTGACTCTAAGTCAGCTGCTGTCCAAGCTGACCTTCTTCAGGTAGAGATTCCAATGCTGTCTCAGTAAGGACCAAATGAACTCAAGGTAAAACATTTACCAACTACAACTCCCTTAACAAAAGTAATACATGATGTTTTACATTGTGACATTTCTGTGGAAGCAATTACTGGCTTTCTGAACTTAGGGTATGTCTGTGATTTAAGGCCTTATGTAAAGACCTTCTACTACATCTCAGGGAAGAGGCAAGCCCATATTAGTAGCCATGATCAATGACACCTGTACCGATAATTCAATACCATTTCCTTGTCCCATATTTACAACTATTTACAGTTTACTCCTGATTTTTCCCCTGCCTTTCTCTTTCCTTTTTTATTATTTACTATTTATTTCTGAGTGCTCATTATTCACCTCTCCACATGTGGTGCAATTTTCTTGCAGGGTCCCTCATGTACTCCCTTGTATGCCTGGCCACACTTCTGTTCACTTGGGGATTTACTGGTCAGTCCCACATTGGGCGCCATTGTCATGGACCACACTCAACCAAGATACCTCTTGCCAGGGTAGGGCCGTGGGAATTTAGAAATATTAGTAAAGAATATGAAGACACATAAAAATTATAAAACAGAAACCACAGAATAGTAACTACTGAAATCACCTGTGTTTAATTTTCCATAGCTTTTCTACCTAATGTAAAGTGGGAGGGGGAAGAATGTAACAAAAGATTTCTTTGGCATGATACAAAGGGCAACTCAAACAGCCAATCTCTTTAACACTCTGAGACATCACAACATTAGCATTTTGTTGTTTAGGCAGTGGATGTGCCCTAGACCAGGTATCCTGAAGGCAGCCACTCCCCATAGTTACAAAAGAAGGAGCAGAAGTATATTTGCATATCCTGACCACCTGTCAGGATGGCATGGACCTATCTGAATGAGTTATTTTAATGTTAAAAGAATCAAGCAATCACATCCTGAGTTGGGCTGTGCAACTATGCTTGTCAACTATTTGAGTAACCTCTAATTCTCTGACCGGCAGACAAGGTGAAGATGGGCCACAGTTTTGGACCTCCACAGCCTACTACTGGTGTAGGCATAGTAAATCATAAGGAGAGAGTGATGGTAGTCTAGAGTTCTGTTAGTTAGTTCTGACACTTGCCGTGTGTGCTTTTAAAATTCCAATTATATGAAATTTATCATTCTGCTCCTTAGTTATATTAGTCACACCAAAAGTGGCCAGTAGCTACTATACTGGAGAGCATAGGAGAAGACACGCTATTGTGGTTCTCTTAGTAGCTATGATACACACATGAACAGACTCATTACAAAGGTCAGAGTGCCCTGAGGTCAGTTGGTGTCTACCACAGTGACTGAATGGGAAAAAGCATAGAACGCAATCTACCAACAATGACTCAGAGGCCATGAAACACTGATGCGACATCCAGAGGAGGCAATGGATGGTTTCCCTTTATGCACATGGACCTGGGGAAGAAGCGAGTGTCCCCTGTCTCACTGTCACATATATATGGATTAGTGCTGGCTTCTGACAGACATGCCTAGTGTTGGTGCCCTGGATCTTCAGCCACATTCGGAGGTAGTTTTTTGCCAGATGGCTGAAAAGCCTAAATGAGAATGTAACTATTTAGGTTCCTTCATGGGAAAAGAAATCTTCACAAAGCCTGGAAACTTTGAATTTTCCAGAGTAAACATAAAACCTTGTAGCTACCCTTCTCCTTGGTGTCCTATCCAGTTAGTAAAAGGCTTAGAAGCTGTATCTGTGGCTGCCATGCCAGATCCATGGCACCCTGCCCAGTGGCTTCAGATACCCACAGACCAACATACAGAATGATGGGATTTAACCCAAGGGACCAGACATCCTCTAGTAAAGGAAAAAAACCCTTTGCAAACAAGACTTCACCTGCCCTGCTCTATTTACAATGTCTTATAATTACCAATAAAATATGTTTCAGAAGTATAAAGCCTTCTATCAATGTAGCTTCTTAAATAATACACTAAAACCAAAGGAAAAAATTTTACTACTTACAGAAGCCAGAGAAAGACCAGACCACCTGGATATTTTCAAGCCCTGGGAACACTAATGATGCATGAAACAAGGCAAAGGTCTGACTTGTGTCCTTCTGGCTCAGTTATGAGTGACTGACACAACCAATGTGGAGAGCTAATGGGGTACAGAGAACCCTTTTATTGAGGCAGCATCTTACTTCTATAGACAAGGCTGGCCTGGGCTGGACGTCTATGTAGTCCAGGCTGGCCTCTTCCGTAGATAAGGCTGACCTGGACATCTACGTAGTCCAGGCTGGCCTCTTCCATAGATAAGGCTGACCTGGATGCCTGTGTAGTCCAGGCTGGCCTCTTCTGTAGATAAGGTTGACCTGGACATCTATGTAGTCCAGGCTGGCCTCATCCGTAGACAAGGCTGACCTGGACATCTATGTAGCCAGACTGGCCTCAAGATCACTGTAATCCTTGTGTCTCAGCCTCCAGTACTGGAATCACACACCGTTTATTTTCTTTTCTACAGTCTGTATTTGTGTACAGTCTGTAGTATAAAATGATCCATATTGCAATTTTAAGATTTTTTTTCTTACAGGTTTAAAGGTCTCTCTTAGTCGTGACTGCTATATCACTATTCTTCACCTGGAAGATTCACCAATGTCCAAATCAAGATCTTTAAAACATCACCATTCCTCAGTTTTCCTATCTGCAAAATGTATGTGCTAGCAAAACCTCTTGAAGCCACTTGTGACTATTAACTGAGATTGTATGAGTACTTGAGCCTAATGGGCAGAGCAGGTGCACGGAAGTGCGAGGTGGTGGAGTGAATGAGTGAATCAATGAAGTGTCTGGACGGCGTGATTGATTCGTCACTTGGCTCAGCTGTGTGAACCTGGAAGCAGCCAGATTGCAGAAACCGCTCGCAATTGAAGACACAGTCATCCACATGCTGTCCGATCCCGAAACTGCAGACAAAGAGCCAGGAGGAAACGCGCTGCCTCCAGACAGCAGCAGGCTTTGCAAATCCAGCTGCCGCAGCACAGGTGAGAGCATCATAGCGCCCATTTTAACAACCCTTCCCTCTGCTCTAAAACTCTATGAGGCTGTGTGAGAATGAGAGAAAAATGGTCCATGATCCAGTCTTTACAGCCTGGGGACTCTGGCGTGGAAATCTGTTCCTCAAAGCCCATATATGGTCTTAGAAATACTCATCATCCAACCGGGCCCAGCTTCTTCAGCACAACTGAGTCATAGCTGAGGAACTGTTGGCATGGATGAAAGCTCCGGGTGAAAACCCCAAAGATCAGGCTGCCTTTGGGTGTTTTCCATATTTCTCTTTTCCCTGGCCTTTATTTCAACAACAGTAAAATCAAGCCACACAAGTCCGACAAGATGATGGCTGAGACCAACCCTTACCAGCTGTTTCTTTCCCTAATTTTGCTTTGCTCTAGAAGAGATATAAATCCTGTAAGAATCTAGGGAAGGTGGCATCCCAGCACAGAAATGAGACCCTCAGGGTGAGACTCACACTGGGGAAATGCCACATTTAATGAGTTGTAAAATGCATCATTAGTTTTTGTACCATTAAGAAAGAAAAAAATCTACTGCTTATTAGACTACTACACTCCATAAACTATAAAATACATGATTTCAGAGGTGGCGAAATGGAGGGGTAGGAGAGGAAGAAGATTCTAACAGTTAATAAAATACAGTGACCAGCCTTAACCAGGAACTTGCTAGATTCAAGGCACTAAGCTAAGTGTCTTTTTCATGTTATTCCATTTAACCCTAAAATAACCCTGTGCAGTTCAATGGAAGCTCATGAAAGATCAGCATGCTACAGCAGAGAGGAGCATGGAGAGCTTAGAGAATTTGCTTACAATAATCTGACCAATAAGCATAAGAGAAAAATATGAACTTGGACCCATTTCACTCCAAATTCCACCTTCTTAACTCCTTTTTCCCTTGGAAAAAGTTGAATGGCTGCCAGAGTCAGCATGGGATGAGACTCAAACACGAGAATGTTATGTCAAAGTAGCATACAAGATGAACTACATGGAACCAAAAGGAACCATAGAGATTCTGAACATGTACTTTATGGATAAGCAGACTGAAAACCAGAAAGGTAACTGCTGCCATTTAGTGAAAACCCTGAAATCCTACAATTTTACCCAGTAATAAGGATGAGGAATACTGAGAATTCAAGAACAATTGCAGTGGGTTTTTGATCCTACTGCACGTACTGGCTTTGTGGGAGCCTAGGCAGTTTGAATGCTCACCTTACGAGACCTGGATAGAGGTGGGCAGTCCTTGGGCTTCCCACAGGTCAGGGAACCCTGATTGCTCTTCGAGCAGATGAGGGGGGGGGGGACTTGATCGGGGGAGGGGGAGGGAAATGGGAAGCGGTTGTGGGGACGAGGCAGAAATCCTTAATAAATACATAAATTTAAAAAATAAAAAAAATAAAATAAAATAAAATAAAAAAAAATAAGGTTAAGCTTGCCAGTCTGAACGACATTTTCCTGTCTTTACGAGTCCTCCGTGGCATCTTGTAAGTGGCACCATTAACAGCTCCCTTCGGGCCCACGGTGTTGAGCCTTCGTCGAGCAGCGCACAGAAGAACTGGGTCTGCTTCTACTGGACCAGCTCTAAGAGCCCAGCACGTTGACTCTCTACATTGTGTAGACGCATGTGTGACGGAAGGGCACAGCACAGCCGCACAGAGACAGCGCACGCACAGTCCCCACAGCACACAGTGAGCAGACGCCTGAGAGCAGCTGTCATGGCTCTGAAGACTGAAACAGTGTGGGGCATTTCCCCTTCCCTTGTCTCTTTTGGTTAAGGGTTTTGCACAGCAGGAGGTTTTGCATTCTCCAACCTAAAGCACATTATTTGGTCTGAAGTCTGTACACATGAAACCAGCCTGCATGCCTGCTCTCTTCGTCTTCCTTTACGACAGGCTGTCCTCCTCAAGCAGGGAACCACAGCCTCCTGTCACTGCTGCTCACCGTCTCTTCTCTATGTGCACTGGCCCAGTTCCCTTTGGCTTTTTGTACAAGGGTTATAAAATCGAGCTCCTTGAAGAGATCCCTTTCATTCTGTAATCTATTCCTGCTGTTTTTAAGTGAAGGCCACCCTCTCCCCAAGGCAGGGCAGCCCTCTAGGCTCATGGCATCACAAGTTCAAGCTCAAGACCATTTTATGTCATTTATGCCACCTTTCAGCCATTAGGGTCTGAGTTTGCGTAAAGGAAAACCTCTTCCTATCATCATTTGTATGTGCTATATGTCTAGTTACATACAAGTTAGAAGGCAAGGCATGGTCACTATGCTGCAGGCTTCTAGGAGAAGGGCAAGCCCTGTGACTGGGAAGCAGGAAGTGCCCATGACACTGAGTCACCAGGATGTAGGCTGACTTGAAAGCTCGATTTTTCATGTTGCAGGCATCTAGATGGGGGAAAGCATGTGCCAAGCCTCAAGTTCCCTCTCTGTGGAAAGCTCATCAGGATTTGCAAATCAAGCATCACAAAAGCCTGAATTTCAGCCCCTACCTTCCCAGGCCCTCCTGGCTTGTGGCTCCCTTCTGGCTTCTTTTATGGGGCTTAGAGATGTCTGTCACCACTTACTGACAGTTACTAGCTAGGCACAGACTCCCAGGTGCTTTGCACTCTCGGGTTTAATCCTTCCACATCCTCTAAGGGGCACATATTATTTTCCCCATTCAGTGAAAATGGAAACCCAGGATTAGAGAAACCAAATAGCTTACCCAAGACCACTGAGCTAGCAAAGAATGAAGTAATGATGTAAACCAAGTCCATTCCACTCCCGAGTATATGCAGAGTCTTTCATGGAGGGGTCTGTAGCATCCAGTAGCCACATCACTCTCATGGGGGCACATCTACAGCTGTCTCTTCAGGACCAGGACATACCTGTGCTTGCTATAGATCAAAACATAGCATTTGATGCGCCTGGAACGAGCCCCAGTTCCTGGGTTTCTGTGGAGTCACAGGACAGCCAGACACAGAGAGTTTCTTTTGAGTCATGCAGTTAGCACTGCCACCAGTTAACCCTTCAGGGTCTTGACCTCCCTTTGCCATGACTCCCTCCTGACAAGAGTTAGAAGGAACAGCATCTTAGACTCTGTGTCCCCAACTTCTTCAATGAGAAGGGAATGGTAGTCTAGTGGTGTGGAGTTTGTCTGACCCTGACTCGCTCACCCTTGTGGACTCTGCTGACACCCCAGAGGGGTGACTACTTGGGATGGAAGTGCTGTACCTAAAGAAGCTTTGTGTGTGTGTGTGTGTGTGTGTGTGTGTGTGTGTGTGTGGTGTGTGTGTGTGTATGTGTGTGTGCTGCATGCTGGGTCCCCTTAATTTCAGTGCTGACTGTTCACTACCCCCACTCAGCCTGTAACTTACCAGCTACCAGTTATCCTGCCAACCCCATCAGCAGTCAGCTCGTGCTTTAAAGTAGGAAGTCGGTTTTCAACACAGAGCAAAGCAACCAAAATGGCCCGTGAAAATGGTCTGAAGCATTTCCGACAAACGGCTGAATTAGAATGGGAACAGCCTATGTAAATCGCCACCCCATATTATTTCATGTTAAGGACACAAAAATTACAAACACAACAGCAAATACTGCCACAGACTTCAAGTGTTGACTTGAAACCAGCTGGTGCACCAAGCCGGACTCTCCAGACCTGAAAAGTTCTGGGGACTCAGGTAACAAGATAAACTCAACAGCCTTACTCCTGCGTCTCTGAGGTCGCTGCCTAACTGTGAGAGCGAGGCTGTGCTTCTCATCATACCACACTACCCAGAAAGCCCTAGGGCGAAACACAAACAAGTCTTTCTGGTGACCTGGGATGAACTCTACCAGACGCTCCTCAAGCCTACTTCCCTCTCTAAAGCACACAACGCTGGTGCATTTCCCAGTGTGTAGGGACTGTGGTTGTGAGAGCCGTGGGACTGATTCAATGTGAACAAAGCATCACGTGCCGTGCCTAGGACGAAACCACCCCTCATCATATCTCCCGTGCTTCTTCCAATCTCCAACAGTTAGAAACAAAAGTACCAGAGAACTGCAAGACCCAAGGGATAGCAAAGCCACCAAATGAAAACAGCTCGGAGCCTGGGTTGTGACCAACAGGAATCTGTAACGGGCCACAGAGCAGCACATAAGCTGCCATTACATTAGTGCTAACCTGCGGCTTTCTGCTGCCAATCTGTGCTGAGCAACGAGCAGAGAACACTGCTGTTGTTGGCATGATTTTTGGTGAAATATTAATTATGGAGTCTGTGAATTGCTTTCTAGCTCATTTCAAAACCTTATGCCCAATGTTAACAAATCCTATAGAACACAAAATCATTAAAAGCAACAAGGGCATGTCAGCGATCTGGGGCACAAACTTCAGAACTCAGAGAGAGTACAGATGAGCACGGGAGAAGGAAAGTTTGGAAAGAATTCGGTGCCAACAAACAGTGGTTAGGTGCTTTCCGCTCTCCAAAGGGTTCATCCAGGGCCATGCCTCTGTCAGACACATGGAAGAGCACTGGGTTTGTATATGCATATGTGTTTGGACACGTGCAGGTCACAGCATGCATATGGAGGTCAGGTGACTACTTTAGGGAGTAGGCGCTCTCCTTCTACCATTTGGGTTCTAGAGACGGAACTTGGGTCCTAGGGCTTGGCGGCAAGTGACTTTGCCTGCTGAGCCATCCCACCAGCCTGACTTGTTTCTTTAATGAGCAAGCCCACTAACTGCAGTCTGCACTTTATTACAGAGGCAAAGATAATCCCAAACCACATGATGTGTTTCAAAACCAAAGACAAATATTTGAAATTTTTTCTGTGATCAGTAGCAAAAGATTTACCTTCATGAATCAAAGTGCCTCTTAATTAGATGAGCACAGTCTGATGTGATATGCAGCAACGGGGCAGAGAAGCTCACGGAATACTTAGGGGCAGTCATACTGAATTTATTCTTTCTTTTTAAGTAAATAATCCACCTATGCAGAAAAATCCTGCATGAAAATAAAGGCATTATTGTTTTAGCTGGTAACCCAGAACTATTCCCAAAGTTGAATGATCATTAGATTCAGTGGAGATGACTTAAAAATATATACTCTATCATCTATATTTAGATACACATTCATAAGTCTATGAAAGTATGCGTTTGCCAGAACTGAACCAAAATATTCACAAAAAACATATGAGCAAACAATAGTTATCATGATAATGAAAGGATTTTAAGGAATCTAAGTAAATTTGACCCATGTAGAGTAGGGAACAGAAAAACACTTAGAGGATTCCAGACTGACGCAGCTTTAATAGATGCAGCAGGACTCGAAGAGGAAGGCAAGCAGGCTAGTTGCCAAATACTGGCTCTTTGTACAGGGCAACTCCTCTCTGCACACCAGAATCCTCATCTGCCAAACAGAGGGACTCACAACTGAACTGCTGAGCTCCAGGGATACACAAAGCACCCAACCAAGTACAACAGTCCACTGACAGAGAGACACCAAGCCATCAGAAAGTAAGACACTGCTTTCCGCTTGTCTCAGCCCCGAACTGACTACAAGAACAAGTTTCCATTTCCCTGTATCTTAATCTCCAGCCTTGCCGATTAGCATAAAGGAACTGGATCTATCTTAGTCCAAAGCTCTGCTGAAGAGCTCAGGGAAAGGGTTAATGAGAAGACTACCATTCAGCTCAGTCTAACAAGCCCACCTGCCACTGTCCCTGGGAGCTTTCCTGCCCTGGTCAGGAAGAATGCTGGCACCCCCAAACTGCTGCCCTGAGCTTCGGTTAATTGGAAGCTGGATTCCAGATGACACCAGGCTCCTGGGAAAGGAAATGAACTCTCCAGCCCCAGCCTGCTGCAGCCAGAAGGAAGGAGGAAAGGGAACTTCCCCAGAGGAGCCCAGTCAAGGGTCCTAGGGGCAGGGAATAAAACATAAATGGAACTCAAGCCACCACCAGAACGTGTCAGGGAGTAAAGGGAACAAGTGAAGCTGAGACTGGAGAGTGTTGCTGGCGCTGCCTGCCAGCTGGCAGGACACCCTGGAAGTGAAATGCGGCCAGCCAGACAGCAGTAAGACCACTTCAGAGGACCATGGCAGCACCAGGGGTCACGGAGACTCTGGGAGTCTCAGGAATTAAGGCAACAGCTCTATGTTCTTTACCAGAAAGCAAGAGCTAGGAACACTGAAGAAAGGTGAGAAAGCCAGTGTTCCAGGAAGGCCTGGATTGTGCCTGCTAGGGAACGGATCAGAGACATGACAAACGCCATTGTCGGGAAGAAGGCATCAGCAAGAGTCACACTGTCTGAGCTCCGGGTAAGAGCTTCAGATTTCCACTATTTTTGCCACTTGTTCACCCAGAGGAAGTTTCTAGATCTCCATGATAAGGATTTTCCCCCTAATTTAAATTTTCAAAATCATTTCATGTCACTGAAAACATGCCAAACACATGGGCTTTCACACTTCCCACTCATCGAGCACCGAAGCTGCTGTGTTTTCTCCTGCATGTGAAGGAGGGAAGGAGACAGGGCTGGGCCGGAACGGATGTGATTTGACAGGAAACACTTCTCGCTCCATCCCTGCACCTGGCCTGTCTGGCCCCTTCACTGGGCCCCAGCTGGCTGCAGCTTGCCCACTGCAAAGGCCCCGTTTCCAGCCAGTCCCCATCACAGCTACAGAGTCATGACTCGCTAGAGAAGAGTCCCCAAGCCTCAGTGAAGATTCTTCTCCCCCAGAAAAGGACTTTGTCAAATCCCCAAATACGTCTATCAATGCGCTCTCTATCTGATCAATTTGCACACCCTTAGAGGGCACATTCTCCAGAAGGCCACCATCCCCATTCTGCTGCTTTCTCCTGTTCAGTGTCTTCTAGCAGACTGGGAGCTCCTGGGCTAGCTGGAGCCTTGGAGAATAGGGCCCAAACCCACTCTTACCTATTCCAATCCCAGCAGAGCCTCTACTCAGCAAGACTTTGCAAGGCTTTGCAGTGAGAACACCCTTTGAAATCCCTGGTTTTTTTCATAGGATTTTTTTTTTCAGAGAGAGGAAAGCTCTGAAATCTGGCACTGTCTATTAGAAAAGAAAACATATCCAAAGCTCCAGTCCTCCGAGGGAAGTGCCAGGACACTGAAGTGACCAGGAGCTCAGGCAGACGGAGTCAAGGAGAGCCATTGTCCTTTCTGGGAAAGAATGGCCCCATGCACTGTCTCCTCTGGCTCCAAATTCAGCAAGCACTTCCCAGACCTCCGAATTCTGCACTAGGATTACATGTGGCTGAGAGACAGAGCGAGTTCTACTAGAGTGAACGAACCAAGTAAGGCATTTATTTGTCGTAAGCAACAAGAAGTGTGGAACCAGTACTCACTGCATTAGTGGAGGGTATTTTCTTAAGCTAGCACCCTTGACCTTTATCTCCTGGTAACAAGACGGCTGTAGCATCTCCTGGGCATTTATACCCATTCCAGGAAGAAAGGAGAGTGAGCAGTAAGTAACCATTGCTTTGGCTGATTTTGTCTTCATTTAGGAAGAGAAGGCCATCCCTTTAATTTGTGCCTATATATTTATCCTGTGTGTCAAATAGTCTTCAAGGGTATTTCACCCTTTACTCTCTATAGTAAGGGAAGGAACAGACGCTGAGTACAAAGACTGTGTACCACATACACAGATTTACAAATTAAAAGGGCCCTGTGCCCTCCTAAGAGAGGCATATTCGATGGCTCTTGACCTTCTGTGTTCTTAATATGAAGAGCTCTGAAGTATATCCTTGACTCCAGTAAGCTCCTCTGGTTCCCACACATGTACCCATCCACTTAACATGCAGACACACTTCCATGCATCCTGTCATGATTTCTCCACTAACGCTCTGTGGGGCAGGTGCTAAAAGCTGACGTATGCCTCCACCCCAAATCCTGACTCCCTGTGATGGTATCTAAAGGCAAAACCTTAGCAAGGAGGATTGAGTCATGAGAGCGGGGCTCACATGAAAGGGACTAGAGCCCACTCTGCCATGTTAGAACATGAAGGAAGCTCCATGCAGACGGATGGGCTCTTATCAGATAAAGAACCTTGATCTTGTATTTTTTTTTCCTGGCTCCCAAACTGAGAAATAAAAGTTATGTATGCCACCAGCCCGATATTTTACTATAGCTATACAGCATGGGTAGTGATAAGCAGAAAGGGAACATTGCACATAAAAAGAGAAAATCTCCGAGAGGCAGAGTGACTCGTCAAATTCTGAAAGAAGTGGTGAGCCACAGGTCAGACGCAGCCTTGTAGTGTAGGTCCCCTGCTCTTCCCACTGCGGCACTATTCTGTCTTCGCACACTACCTACTGCCTGATCCTGCGACTGCCGCCTGCTCATGGCGCTCCTTTTCCTTGTCTGCAGAAGGGGAAGGCTGGTCATGGAGAATCTATCAAATGCCATGGAAAGTTGACAAGATCGAGAGCCTCTGGATCTGGCCAGATTCCGTGTCCCTTGCTTGGGTGTTCCCTTACAGAAGAGGAACTAAAACCCAAAGATGGAAAATGTCTTCTGAGAGCATCCTTATCTGTCTGCCTCACTCCACCCCTTTTCTAGAACTCCTGCTAGGACCAGCTATCCCCAAGGCATTCTGTGGCACAGACGTGTATTGCTCAGGCTAGCCAGACATTCACAGTAGAGCATGTAGGTAACTCCACAGTAGTGGTCCTGTTCTGCTTCCACACAAGACTTTTCAAGGGCTGTCTAATTCAAGATTGCTCTCCCAACATCTGACATGGTACCTGGCACAGTGTGCCATTCTCCGTAAAAAAATACTTAAGCAGGTGAATACAGCGCTCTGATCCTTCCTGTTCCCCCTACATTTCTTAATCTTCAACTTCTTTTTCTTTTCTTGTGGTGCTGAAGACTGATCCCAGGGTCTGCTAACCAAACACGCTGCCTCTGGGCTGCATCCCCAGCAGTGTCTACACTGTCCTTTTCTCTCTCTTCAGAGTACAATGAGCCATTGAGAACAGACCCAGAAAGGTCTTAGAACAAAGTGCAGGCATGTCAGAGTTTTGGGCATTAGATATAGTCTTTCTGCATTATGTCATGAGAAGTTAAGGAGAATGGGTCCTGAGGGTGAAGTTCTCCTTCCTAGGTTCAATTCACTTATGAAAGAGAAGCCAGAGATCCTGCATCTCCATTCTCCCATGTGAGATCACACAGAAAAAAAGACACTGTTCATGAAAACTGGCTCTCATAGACCTGTGTGTAGGTACCTTAAACTTGTTCTTTCCAGCCAATAAGAATCCTAGCAGGCAGGACTTGTGTTGCAAAAGGAAGTAGAGAAAACGGAAAATCAGCCAAAACTTACCCTGGGAGAACAGGAATGAGCAGCAGGATGGTCTGTGGTGTTCAAGATTTACCCATAGGTCCTCACTCAGAGGATCGGTGCAACAGTCCCCTAGGAGCTATAGTGTTAGCTTCAGAGACTCCCACTTTTTCTTAGAGTGTCAGTGAGCTCTGTAGGCGTGACCCATGCCTTTCCCTGACCCCTGGTACATGATTATTGCTTTCTTTCAGCACTAACTCATCACATGGATCATGACATATGGCTTTCTTGTACTTCCCAAGGCCCTATGACCTTCTCCCTGGCTCTGATAGCTATCCTCCAGGTCTGCCCATGTAGTCCGCAGTGGCTATTGATGCAGGAAAAGGATGCAGTCGCCATGGGTACCTTAGAATGGTGGTTTCTACCCTCCATGGGCACTAACCCATTAGGAAATCTGATGAAAACCAGAGATTATTGTCCTAGGAAATTGCACATATACACAGAGCCACAGTATTCTCATGCTATTATTGGGGTTGGACAGAGCCTCCCCAAACTCATGGAGCTAATGTAAGAACTCCTGATCCAGGAGAAGTCATGCATTTATATTTTAGAGATGTGCTCTCTCTGAGAGAAGTCTTCAGTGGCTCAGCCAGGGACCTCCCAGCTTGTCTCTCCCCAGGGAATCATTAGAACAGTGAGAATACACATTGCCTCTTGATCCCTCCCACCTCCAAGGCTTTAATGAGAAAAAAAATGGAGTACTTACTGTGAGGCAAGTTGTGGAAAGCCTAGAGCTTGGTATAAATTTTTCTAGAAATCTTATCTTTACATTAACTTGTTAAGCAGATATTATCCCTCTTTGCCACGAGGACTACTCAGCTTTAGGAAGGTGGGGACTTAGCAATGGTAACAAAGTTATAGAGTATAGAATCAAATCCAGACATACCCAAAGTCTACACCTGCTCTTGACAGCATCATATTCTAGAAACTTCCTAGGGGAACTCGCCCTGAGAAACAAGCAAGGCAAAGCACTGTTCAAAATGCAGTGCTGTTTTCTGAAAGTCACACAGCGCCTGCAGAACTGCAGCTGGGAGCAGAAAAATGACCCTGGATCAGTGTGAACCTGGAGATCACTGTAGGTGGCCCTAGGATGGGAAACCCTAGAGAGACTAGAAGGGCAGAGTAGAATAAAATAATATAAAAGGGGGTATCTCTGAAGATACAACGAAGATAATTAGCGGGCAGAGGGAAAACTGAATAGTAAGAGAAAACAGATAAGAGTGTTTCTGATAGTTCTTTTCCAAAGCATAGCAGTACAGGGCGAGAATCTGAGCAGAGGACTAGCCCTGCTGTACCAACTCCCTGAGAAGGCAATGGAATAGACGGTCTTTCTAAATCACCATAGAGATGCTGATGCTGGGCTGGATGCTGATACAGGAGAGCGAGCAGGAAAGATGCTGCCCTCGTTGGAGATACTCTGTAGCTGGAAAGGTCAGGGCTAGAGACAAAGACCAGAAATGATGGAATCCAGGAGATAAGGTAAGAGAAATCAGGTTAGATTAATTGAAAGAGGACACTGTATTTTGTGTGTTTATTTGGAAACAACACCTGGGCAGGCTTTCTGAGGCCAGAGACCAGGGCTTAATGAGTGAGAGAACTGAACTCACCTTGTGTAGAGGACCTGGAGAAAACAGTCACCTCTCTAATATCCTAGATGGTCAGAAAGATCAAATAAAGCCTAATACCATCAAGTACACAGAAAAGGCTCAGCTTGTTACAAATCTACAAGATCCCACATAGTTCAAAGATAGCAGGGCAATGCACGGCAGATTTAGTCAAAGGAATTCCTGTGAATCTATACAAAGAGTAAGCCACGTGCCACAAGAATGTACTTTCCCCCTTTGAGAGAGTCTCACTATGACCGTCGGCAGCATTTTTGTAATAAGAAATAATCCTTGAGCTGGCTCTGGTGGCGCATGCCTGTGTTCGCAGGACTTAGCAAGTGAAGGCAAAAGAATCACAAGTAGAAGGCCAATCTGGCTATATAACAAGACCCTGTATCAAAAAGCAGACATTATAATTCTTAAAATCAATGATACATGTCTGAAGCATAAAGAGTAGTTAAATGAATGAAGGTCGGACTGTGTCCTTGGTAGGCGTCTGCAGTCTAAATCCAGAACTATCAGATCAGATCCTGGCTCTGCCCTGTAAGGACTGCATGACCTTCAGGAAGGTACTTATATTCAGCCACAGTGTGCTAGTACATGCTCCTAATCCTAGCACTTGGGAAGGGCTGAGGCAGGAGGATTACTGGGTTTAAGGCTAGCCTAGGCCTTAAAGATCCTGTCTCTATAAAAGAAAACAGCACTCTGTAAGCCTCTGTCTCCTAGCCTAGGAGGTGTGAAGACAGAGCCTGCCTTCTAGTACTGATGCCTAGCACAGTGCTTGACATATCTCCAGGCAAGGCGAGCAAGCAAGCATTCTGGGTTAGCAGTGGCAGCAGCACTGATAGATGCCGCCACGTGATAAAAGACAATTAAGCCGATGAAAACTAATTCCCGCAAATGTAAGTATAATGAAATATGTCTGCGATGTGTTTTGCTTTAAAATATTACTAAGTAGGTATGATTTATTTTTGTCACACAAACATTTATGTATTTCTATTTACATATTTCATATGTGTATATATTTGGGTCTTAAGAAATGAAATGAAGACTTATAAATAAATAACCAAGGATAAGTTATTTTTGCCTTCAGAAATAAGGAAAAGACCTACTTGAATTTGGATACACACATACACAGAGAGAGACAGACAGAGAGAGAGAGAGAGAGAGAGAGAGAGAGAGAGAGAAAGACAGAGAGACACAGAGAGAGAGAGAGAGAGAGAGAGAGAGAGAGAGAGAGGTGCACCTGAGGAATTTCTTTGATGTAAGCTTATTTTAAAAAAGACTGTCTCTCATGGCCCCTGTTTCACCCCAACCTTCCCCTTGATCCCATCTGAGCACTTGGATTTCAGCTGGAAAGGACAGCAGCCTCCACTGCTATCAGCACTATGGACAATAACTACAGCAAGTCCTAGCTGGAAGAGCACATCACACGCCCCCTTTAAAACCACCTCTGCCCAAGCTGTGAATCCAAGATAGACTCCGCTACAGCTCACATTTCAGTCCAACACAAGAAGCCTCCGGAGGCCAGGAATAAACAGAAAGCAGGGAAGCTTGCTTCAGCCACACTCCGCAGGTAGAGTGACATGCGAGACAGGGGGGCACGGCAAACACCGTCCTCTGAGTGGACATACAGGGAAGGAGTTCTGAGTTCTGCAGAAAAAGCCAGTGGTGAAAGAAATGTCCCCGGCTCCCTCCCTCCCTGCTCCCAGGAGCTCTTCCTTCTCTCAAGGCAAAGGAGCACTTCTGACAGGAACCAAACAATTCTGAGCATACTGGTGTTGCAGGTGAGTTGGACGCCAGGGTCTGAAATTAGATTTCTGGCTGGTTGGCAGGCATCTGTAGGCCACGGCAGCTGTCCTTTTGTAGAGAAACATGGACAAAGCACTCCGGGCTCTGCTTCTAAACTCAGCTCCTCATTGTTACCCAAATAATAGAGCCAAGAGGTGACTTCCAATAGAGGCCAGGATGGATTCTTGTGGAGCCGAAATACATGCAGAGTCCGTGATTCGGTGAGACTCTGCTCTGAGGCTTCCCCCCAGGGCTGGTTGGGTAAGGTAAGTGATTCCACATGGTGATGGGCCCAGAAAGGGAAGACTTTTTTCCATCTTCCCACCCTGGCCAGGAGAAGGAGCCATGAATGTGAACAGGCTTTATTGTAGCTTTCAGATAGTCTGGCTTCCCAGGAGGCCTCACCACTGGCAAAGCACCCTATCTGCTCCATGCTTTGGTCCTTCAGTGCTGATCCCTGCAGCCTTATCAGGTTAGAGTGGACAGCTTCTGGGGAACAGATCACAGAGAAGGGCTTTTCCTTCCTTTGTGAGAGAAAGAAAGAGGCCTTGGGACATCTGGTAAGCTCTCTCTCTCTCTCTCTCTCTCTCTCTCTCTCTCTCTCTCTCTCTCTCTCTTGGGTAAGCTCCAGAAGAGAAGTTCCATGACACAGAGTTTTGTAGTGCCTCCACACCTGAGGGTGCATGCTCGTCTCGAGTTCTAACCTCCTCCAAATCTGCTCCCCGAGTCTCTGCTAACAGTAAACAATCAACATTTCAAGTACATCCCAAAGTCATTTGGGGACACAAACATTTTGCACCAATATGCAACTATTCCCCCAACACACTTAAGTGTTTCCCTCACCATTCTCCCTACCATCACTACCTTCTCTTCCTAAAAATACACATCAGTCAGTTCCGAATCCTCAAACGTGCGTCCCTCACAAGCATCCTTCACATCTTCAGAGCATACAACCTCTCCTCCCGTGATGCTGCAGAGAAGAGCCTGCCCAGGAAGGGAATGGGGCCAGGCTGAAATCGGAGAAGCAGCACTGAGCTATACCCCAGCACAGTGCCCTTGGGTTCAGCTGCACCAACGGATACATTTCCACATATAACACGGATGCTAACTCTCCTGTTCTCAGAGCGCAGACTGTACGTTCAGTAGCATAGAGACAAACTTATAAGGCCAGGTGACAGCCACCTCATTCATGGAGATTCTTCACCTCTGTACTCACCTGGGAGAAAATGTTCATCTTGTAGGGGAATAAATAAGACTGTGTAACTCTTCTGAATGCTGTATTTCACTCCACAAGGCAGGAAATAGTACAGGTTCCCAGCCTGCCTACCGTAGCAGGACTAACATGGCTGCCTGACCCTAAAGACACTAGCCTATACCTCCCCTTCTCCTGAAGGGTTTTTCTTCTTCTCCAGGCCCATGGCTCACTTACTATTCAGATCATGTCGCAAGAAGAGACTTGGGGATCAGTCAGGCTCATATTGATCTCCCCACGTTTTTTATTGCACTCCCAGTCTGGAGACTTCGCCCAGCAATTGACTTCTTTTGATTTCCCTTTTCTCTGACCGCTTTATTCACGCCCTCTTGGCTTCTAGGTACCTCTACTCCCGTGTCTCCTCCCCCTCTCTCGAAAACACAGCCCCCACAAGCCCTCAGTCCATGGCTACAGAACAACCAAATTTAGAGACACAGATGCAAAACCTAATTGGCACACTCCTTTTGGAGCACAGAATCTCCTGTCAGAATTCTAGCTTCTTAGTCCTTTCATAAGTTAAAAGTGATGTTATAAAGAATTCTAAATTAGTGAGATGCTGATGATAAAATGCCAAGCTAAAAGACAGAATGCAAAAAATAGATACATTTTGTGAGCTTAACTATGTAAAAATGGCATAAAAATATTGGGAAAGTGGAGAAAAAGAAAATGCAAAATCTAGAGGAAAAAACGTCAAAGGTTAAATTTTATCAAAAACAAGTTGGACTGTAGAAGACTGCATCTTTTTCATTTATTTTTATTTCTTTTAGAAGTGCCCCAAACTACAGTTTAAAGCATTCCAGAATGAATGCTAAATTGGACTCTATGTGTAGAGAAAAATCTGTGTGCTTAGGAACGCAGAGCTGTGGGTGTCTATTTAAATCAGGAGAAATATTAAGCAGGCATATTACTCAGGGTCCAAGCAGAAAAACAAAAATTACTCAAGGAATTAAAAACAGGAAGCCCAGTGTAGGAAACTGATTGCCCAGGTCATGGGATGGAGGAGTATCAGCAGCCAGGGCTACACTGTGGAAGTTACAGCTAAAAGAGCGCAGCCTTGTGTCTTCACACAGAAAATGGGGGATCTGGGAAGGCATGTAGAGAGGCCCAGGCCCCCCTTTCTTCCTATTGTCAACATTACACCAGTGCCTCCACCCACTAAGACCACCCAGGAGGCAGTGGTCAAGGAGCCTATGAGGTTTGTCTACAGGGGCTGACACCCAGAAAAGCAGGCTAGGAGAGGTTGGGAGACGTCTCTGAAGACAAAGCCATTTGAAGTCGGCATGAAGGGAGCAAAAGTGGGTCAATTATCAAACAGATTCTGGGTTAAAAGTTCATGAAGAAGTGCCTGTGCTGGCAATCTTCTGAAGATAATGTTTATACATATGAGATACAAGACAAGTGAAATCGCTCGTTCACGCTTGACTGTGTATTAGTCTATATGGCACCATCCAGAGCACAAGCTGAGTGTCCCTCAGACATTTGTTTTCTGACAGTTCTAGAAGGTGGAACTTCAAGATCAAGATGCAATCAAGTTTGGTTTCCTCTGAGCCTCTCTCTGGCTTGCAAACAGTTGGCATTTGTACCCTCAACCTCCTTCCCACTGAGACCATGCTCTTCTATTAATAAGGACATCAATTCTATTGGGGCAGTGCCCACTCTAACAGTCTGATTTCAATTCAATAACCTCTTAAAGGCTTTACCTATAAATGTGGCTGAATTCTGAGCCATGGCTTCTGCATATGGATCTAAAGGAGACATGATTTAATCCCTAACAATCAGTGTTCTGTTCTTGACCTTCCCAAGTGACTAAAGAGTCCTCTGTGGTCACTTGAAATCATACCCCACCTAGAGATACAGTTTTATCTGGTAGGATACATTAAATTTAAATTGTTCACTGATTCTCTGAGTAAGAAACACTCTAACTCCCGCCCCCTTCTGTCTAGATAGGTCTTCATGATTCACATAGCTAAGAGAATATAGCAGATGGAATAGCAGGGGATCTCTGAGGCCTTAAATTCTTTGTCTAAGAGCCTAAAAGAACTAGAGAAAGCCAACAAGCTCTAGAGAGGTGTGACCCCACTGAGACCACAATGATGTGAAGAGGCCCAGGCAAGGTATATAGAGAGATCATACAGAGAGAGAAAGATGGCCAGTCAGTCAACTGATTCTGTCCCAGTACCAGATAATGTTGCAGGAAAACAAATAATGGATATTCTGGCCCCAGGAAGCACAATGTAGGAGAAGGGATATCAAGGAGTAATTTGGTTTATGAAATGTGTAGTGGTTTTTGACCCCATCTCCAGACATACAACTTCTGAAACCCATGGGATGATCCTCTAGACAGCTCTAGAAGAGGGAGGCTATTACAGAAAGATCACAGAATGATTAAAGGGTTGGGACTTTTAGCTCAACCAACCCTGGAGGGAAGTAGGGAGAAAGAAGCTGAAGGTTAAGTTAATCACCATGGCCAATGATTCAATTAATTGTGCCCATATGATGAAGCTTACATAAAAGCCCAGGATGACCAGTCCAGGATGCTGCTATATAGGAAAATATGTGGGGGTTCTGGGACAGTTTTACACTCCTTTCTCAGGGCCTTGACCTATTCCCCTCTTCTATCTGGATGTTCACTTATCTGCAAAACCCTTTGTAGTACCCCAACACAAGCACTTCCCTGTGTTTTTCTCTTGTGGACAGAGCTAAGAAGGTCCTAAGAACTCCAATTAACAACCAGGCACTCAAAAACACAGGTTCCAACTTGGGGGTTCCAAGTAGCTTTTAAAAGAATGCACTTATGGATCTAAGTCTAAGTTTTATGATCTGTTACTGTCTCCGGGCCAGACTGTGTCAGAACTTAATAGAATTATGGTGTACTCTGGAGAACAGAATTAATTTGGTTGCTGGTAGAGAGAAATACCCGCATATATTGGTGACTTGAAGTAAAGTATTCTATGCCAAGTATAGTATGATATCTCTATTATAGCTGCAGGTATAACTAGCTCAGACACATGGCTCCATGTATATTCTCTAACCCATGTACATACTTACTACCTTCAGCTATTGAAGCCCACAGGCCTTGTGATCACAGAACCCCCACATATTTTCCTACTCTTCTAATTCTTGACCCGCAAAATCACAAGCCCAATAAAGTGGGTTTCTATACACCACCATGTCCTGAGGTCAGCAATAGACAAGGGGGGGTCGGCACTGAGTAGCCTCTGAGATAAATTGGCTAACCCCCAACTTCACATTGGACTGTGTTCCAAGTAATGCCCATGGATAAATGCAGCACTGGTGAAACAGAAGGAGGCAGATGAGGTCTTAAAATGTCATTGTTCAGACACATAATTCCTTGGGAGGGAAGGCCGGAATCCCTGGAAGGGATTAGAGGCAATGCAGGGAGGCCAACCACAAATCTCCCTGCATGATTCAACTTCTCTACCAATATATCCTGGTGTCCTCTGCTGTCCCCTGCCCTTTTCTTCACCCTAGGCCTTCATCACTTTCCACTGCTTAAAAGTTCATATCTGGAGAAACAGTGTGACCTTGACTGATCAATCTTCGGTGTTGCACACAGAAAATAGGAAGGGCAAGTAGTCTGGCAAAGTACTTTGTAAAGTTCTGTTTTAAAGTGTGTGTGTGTGTGTGTGTGTGTGTGTGTGTGTGTGTGTATTCTTGTTTATATGCCGTTTTGTACACAAGCTTGGATATCTTCTTTGAGCAGCAAGAACAAGATGGTTAATAGGAAAAACAACGCTACCTCCTATCCCCAAGTCTATTTCCATACTCCTGACATCCATGGTATGCTCTGAGGACACAAGGTGATATCACCTGCAGTACGGTATTTTCTTTTCTTTTCTTCCTTCCTTCCTTCCTTTCCTTTCGGTTTTTTGTTTGTTTGTTTTACAAGGCAGGGTTTCTCTGTGTAACAGTCCTGGCTATCCTGAAACCACCCCTGTAGACCAGGCTGGCCTCGAACTCACCTGCCTCTGCCTCCCAAATGCTGGGATTAAAGGTGTGCACCACCGATGCCCAGCTGATATTTTCAAATGTCAACATTATGAGTACTTGGGTAGTGTCTCAATGCACTCTCTGCTCCATGCTTAGATTAATCACCATGTTCAGTCTTCCCGGGAGCTAGAGATATATAACAAGAAAACCATAACTTCCACTGCTGGGAGTCCACAGGAGTTAGGGGACAGTTCTCCAGGGTTCCCCATATTTTTGCATGTCTTATAAACAGCTTTTGTTCAAGAATATCTTTTAAAGGGCGGTCACTGAGAAAGTGAGCAGCAGCCTTGAGAGATACAGATATCATTTCCCTCTGAGTCAGAAGCCAGGTGTCTGCTGGCAAATACAACAAATGTAACACTCCCACTGAGACAGAGGCAGGCTGGTCTCAACCGTCTAGAAGGCTGCAATCTCCTAAGGCTGGGTCACAATGAGGACCATCACCGTACATACAGTGTGTACTTGGTCCCTGAAAATGAACACAAAGAGGCTGGAATTCATGCTGCCTGTTTGCCATGAGTAAGATCCTTGGACAGTGGTCTAGGATTCTCAAATTGTCTGCCAGAATCCATGAAGCTGGCAAGTTAACTTCTTAGCCTGCACCTCAGTAAGACCCCAGAGCCGGACACTTCACAGCTCTGGACACCAGGAGCCAGAGAGCGCACACCCCCCCGCCAACACCTGCTCCAGCTCACACTCCCTGTCCAAAGTGCTTCCGTCTCTTGATTACAAACACTGCCTGTGCTGCCACCGTCCACGAGCAGCCGAAGGTAAATGTAATTAAGTGACTAAGTTGAGTGCTAGAGACCAATTTCTGTCAGAGCCAGCCATGCTGAGGGGTAATGATATAGTAACTACAGCAGCATTTGCTAGGAAGAGAAATCTTTTCAGAGATGTCTTTTTCCTGCAAAGTGTTTCTCTGCCACCACCTTTGCCCTCACAGCCATTTTCGTGCTGCCTGAAATGTTCACATCCTCTAACCCAGCTGCTACTGCAGAACCTGAGCTGTTCCGGAGACATTTGGTAACATGCAGATTTCTGCCCCTTTTTAGACCTACTGGACTGTCTCTAGGAGAGAAGTCCAGCAACTTTTAAACAGCTCCAGTGTGCTAACATTTGTTCTCAAGCCTGTGGGCTGAACCCAGGCCATGGGTGAACACACAATACACAGGCTCCTGCCTGGACAGTCTTGCTGTTTAATTCTGGAGTGAGGCACGGGGTGGGTTTATGGTTGATATTGGTGCTTACTTGGCTGTTGATTTTGCTTTGTGTCATTTTGAGAGGTTTGAAAAATCCTTTCCCCAGGAGATTCCATCTGTAGCTAGGGTTGAGGACCTGTAGTCGATCAACACTGCTGGGACATGCATCTTTGGAGGGTTTTCTCCCAGTATCCCCCTACTCCAGCACCCTGTACATCTTTCAACAAATTCATTGAGCCTGCAACACATGAGTGAGGTCAAGAATTCGCATGCCTGGAATCCATGTAAAAAGCCAGGTGGGTGTGGCAGCCTGCCTGTGATCATAGCATGTGCAGGAGGCAGAGACAGATGAACCCCAGAACTAGCTCAAAGGGGGACCCTGCCTCAATATAGTACATATGGAGATCAAGGTAGACACCAGTTGTTAAATGAGGTATCTCAACACTTAAGTACACTCATGTACCCACTCATACATGTATACCCACTCACATGTTAAAATACACACACACAGGCATGTCTTATACACACGCATGTCCTATACACATATGCGCACAGTTTTATTTCAGAAGAATTTCTCCTACCTTATAGCTTTCTAATGAAGACTTACAATAAAAATCTACTGCTGTGCTGCAGAATGAAGGGCCTGTTTCCTTGACTCCACACTGGCAGACCAGTAATCCATTTACAGCTCATTGATCCTGTCAGTCCATATGTGCCTTCCCAAAGACATCTTCAGAGTTTCTCCCAGCCTGTTAATTACTCTGTCATTCAGCCTGCCCATCATAGCCCCCAGCACCAAATCCTCGGGGAGGAAGAAACCCGGATGAAGACATCCCTATACAGCAGATGTTTGGTAACAGGTTGAGTCCAAAGTTTCTGGAGATCCTTGTCCTGACTCCCCCTCCTTGTCGGGATGGGTACTCAGGAAAACATGTAATTCTTATCTTGAGGTCAACTCCAGCCTAGCAGAGCTGATGGGGAAACCCTGCCTCCCTCTGTTCTTAAGAGTGAGGCTTGGGTATGTGGACCCCTGCAAATAGACGACACTTGCGTACTTGCTCGAAGGTACTTGTAGGTTGTTAGGGAAGAAAAGGTATTAGTGTTGTTACCCAGCTGTGGACCCCACTGGCTGCAACACTAACCAGACAAGTAATGTCATACTGGCATGACTGCTGGGTGGGTAGCAAGAGCTTACTGGTTAGCTCAGAGACCCGATCCATGAGAGGGAATACACTCCTACTACTGCAAATAAACCCGGACAAGGGACTGATGCCTGGGGATGTCACAAGTCCTAGTGAGGAATGTACCACTGACGGTTTGCAAAATGGATATGCAGTAAAACTGCCTTCTAAATATTTATGTTTATACCTACAGGCTAATGCTGCTCTCAACCTGTGTCCGAGAAGCTTTCAGTGACAACCATTAATTCATGGAGGCACAACCGGTCAAAGTGCTGAAAAAATGGTGGCTGTTGAGTAGTAAGCTATAAATGGGACATGGATATCACCCTTCCAAACCCAGGGAACATTGCAGAAAGGGGGAAGAAAGGCTAGAGGAGCCAGAAGATAGAAATGCTATGAAATGTTGACTTCTGAATATGGCAGGGCCACCGTGATCATGATTATGAACATAGCAAAGCTGTGGATACCTGCATAAAAGTGTAAGGCACAACAATATAAAAGTGTGGGGCGGGACTAGTAGGAACACAGCAGGAGTGGGAGAGTGTAGATGGAGGCTGCTCATTCATTCCCGGCCGCCCAGACCCAATATAATCACAGAAACTGTATTAATTAAAACACTCTTTGGCCAATCACTTAGGTGTGATTGCTAGCTAGCTCTTATATCTTAAATTAACCCATTCCTGTTATTTTATATTTCACTATGAGGCTCGTGGTTTACCGGTAAAATTCCCAGGTAAAATTTCTCCTTCAGCAGCTACATGGCATCTCTCTGACTCCACCTTCTTTTCTCCTCTATCTGTGGTTGGAATTCTGCCTTGCTCTATTCTGTCCTGCCAGAGGCCAAAGCAGCTTTATTCCTTAACCAATAAAAGCAACACATATACAGAAGGACTTCCCACACCAGGAGAGAGTGAAGAAAGAGTAATGAGGGGTGAATGTAATCCTAATGAATAATATACATGTCTGACATTGTCCAAGACATAAACAATGATATTTGTTTCTTTCAAGAGGTAGACAGCTAGATGTGGCAGCACACATCGTAATCTCAGAATTCTAGCACTCAAAGGCTGAGGCACCCATCCCCATGCCATGGAAGTGGAGATGTGTCTTTAAAGCTAGGACACAGGAGACACAGTTTAGTGACCAAGAGCACTTGCTGTCCTCACAGAAGATTGAGCTCAGTTCCTGGAATCCAGATGATCAACACCATATGTAACTCCAGTTCCAAAGAATTCAATGCCTTCTGACCTCTGTAGCACTAGGCATGTATGTGGTTCATATACACACATGTAGGCAAAACACTCCATCTCAGTTGAGGTTTCTCTTGCTGTGAAGAGACACCATGGCCACAGCAGCTCTTATAAAGGAAAACATTTAATTGGGGCTGGCTTACAGTTCAGAAGTTTGGTTCATTGTCATCATGATGGAAACCATGGCAGCACACAGGCAGACATGGTGATGGAGAGGTAGCCGAGAGCTCTACACCCAGACTGGCAGACAGGAGGAAGACACTGGTCCTTGGCTTGAGCATCTGAGATCTCAAAGCCCGCCCCCCAGTGACACATTTCCTCCAACAAGGCCATACTTTCTAATAGTCACTCCCTGTGGTCCTACGGGGACCATTTTCATTCAAAACACCACATACTCATAACTATTAAATAAACCTACAAAATCAAATAAAGTTAGTATAATCTACACCTTCTAGATCCTAATTTCTGTTTACTTCAGAACTATAGCCCGGCGAAGGCAAGCTCTGACCAGTGCTGCCTCATCATCAAGATCAACCTTTAAAGTAAATCACCAGCTTGTTCTCAAAAGGATCATTTAGCCTCACTCCTCTCTACCTTTCCATGCTGACTCCATAGTTACCTCCGTCAAAACCTCCGCAGAGGGACCACATACTCACGCTTGGAGGACTGATAAGCCTCGAGATGAAAATGTCTTACATCAGAGGAATAAGAGACTATGTAGACACTTCTGAGATGGGCAGAGTCCCTAAGGGATTGAGAGACAGATTCCGCTCCTGGAGACAAAGGAGTGCATTTATTAACCTTAGCTCCAGCCCAGTGAACAGAAAATCCATGGGAAGCTGAGCGGTCTTGGCACCTACTCACAACAGACTTGGACTGGATGGTATGGACTCAGTGTTGTGTAAGACAAAGTCTCTTCTCTCCAGCTCATGAAGGAAACTGCATATTAAGGGGCCTTTGAAAATAGCCCATGTCATTCAATTGCTAAGCACAGTTCTAACCATCTTTTAAAAATTAACTAATCAGTTGTTACTACAACCCAGTGGAGGTGGTCACTGGTTTTCACGTATGGACACAGAAAGGGAGTAGTGGAACTTAGTCCATTTTGGTGATATACCAAAGTAATTCAGTGTGGGTAATTTATAAAAACTGAGAGTTCTTTTGCCCACAGTTCTCTAGAGGCTGAGAAATTCAAGCATGCCACCAATACCTATTGAGGAGCCTCATTCTATGTTATAACATGGCAGAGAAGGGTTGCTTAGCTCAGGTCTCTCTTCCCTTGCCTATGAAACCACTAATCCCATCAAAAGGTCCCCATATGCATGACAATATCTACCCTATTTAGCTTCTTCAAGTATTACAATCAAACACATCCACTGTGTGAATGTGGGAGTTAGGTGTCTAAGGTTTTAAGGGGCACATTTAAACCATGGTAAGAACCAGGATTCAACACAGGGACTCGGGCTCTGGAATCCAAGTATCTAACAACTTGGCAAATGTCTCAGAAGATCAATGGCAGCAAGTGCTCAGGAATGCTGAAATTGTCGAAGACAACTCTGTAAGAGGCAGTGCTGCCGCTGCCCAGAAGAGACCCACGGTTCCTCTTCAGGAATGCTCCCTGATTGCACACGCCTTGTTTTTCTCCAAGGAGACAGCCATAAGAAACAGCCATTCTCATGACTGAAGAGCAGATCCTACAGGTCTGCCTCCGGTTCCCAATACCCAGACCCATCCAGTGCCTGTGGGACTGAATCTGCTTTTCCAACAGTCACAACAGCAAGGTGATGGACTGTGGGCGGGAGAGGGGCACTGCCAGCACCGCAGAGCTGGTGAGATGGGAGGCTGGGGGCTGATACTAAGCTCCTGGAATGCCCTGGGGCTTTGCAAACCTCTTCTCCGCATCCGTGGCCCATGGTGTGAGTTTATGAGGCAGCTCCTCCAAGCAAAGCAGACGGTGCTGGTACTGTCGTTGTTCCGGGCATGCTTGGGTCCACAAAGTGCAAATACTGAAGCAGCTGGTAGGCAGTGGGAGAGGGAAGCAGACCTGTGGGGTCTGCTGCTCCTGAGCCATGAGAATACCTCTGAGCCAGGTTAGGAGGGGCAGAGGCAAAGTCTCATATCATTAGAGTTAAGACCTACAATCAAGTTTTTTAAAAAGGCACGTGCAATCAGGGAAGACTCCTAACAAGGACAGATGGGTCTCTCTCTTCTGGGCAGTGACAGTACCACGAAGGAGGACAGACCCCTGTGAAGGTTCCAGAAGCACACGGAAGAGCTCTGATTAGAGCTTTGAGATACAGAAGTGGAGGAAGAAGGTGAAATCCAAGTGTGTGTCTTCTCCAACTGTGGGTGTGAGAAGAGTAGACAAGCAAGGCTTTGGCCTTGAGTGTGAGTCCTCGCTTTCGTGGCATGTTGAAACATTTTTTTTAAACTCCAAATCTGGAAACAACAGCAGTGGCTAGCTATGCACAGCTAGCACCGTCTCCTCGTTCAAACACACGCACACAGCTCACCTTCGACAGCTTCCCTTTCTAGCTCAGCTCTGCCCATATCTCAGACTTATAAACTGAGTTCCCAGGAAAAGGGGGCCACAGATGAGGATAGATTCTACAAGGCTGGTCGATTAGGACTTTGGGGGGTACAGAGTGAAACCGTGCAGATCTGGAGTCCAGTTTTCTTGGGCAGTCTTTAGCCTTCTTACAGCCTTCTATAGTTCGCTCTATGTCCTAACATCCTTTGGACTATATAGCGCCATCTTTGGGAATGTAGTAACAGACCCACTGGCTTCCACCCACCCCAAAGCTGAGAATGTCATCACAGCATTGAAAACCTACAGCAGTGTTTACCCCACTTTCCCTGAAGTTCCCACCATTGTATTTGAAAAGTCCCTTGATTTTTTTTTCTTGTAATTATTAAAAAATGTCCCCCCAAAAAGCCCCTGTTAGAATGCTAGAATATTTGAGGTAATCTGAAGTTGCACTCAAAAGCCATGATCCTTCATATTTGGCTCAATTATAATCTGTGGAACTGTTTTTGTATTAATATACCATTACTATACTATTACTGTATACATGTATCTTTATTCATTCAACAACCGCTCAAGGTAGGCCTACTCTGTGTCAGAAGCCAAAGACCCACAACTTCAAGGGAAATGCATAGTTCCGGACTTCAAGGGCTCTCTGGGCAAACAAATAAAGAAGCAGAGCATGGGTGTGAGCCCTGCAGCTGTAACCGGTGAGATGGCGGCAGGGCTGAGTGTAGGAGGCTCTGAAAAGCTTTCAGGGGAGCTGAGGACTTACCCGGGTCTTCATGGGTATACAGTAGGGAGGGAAGCCTGAGGACTCGCCTGGGTCTTCGTGGGTATACAGTAGGGAGAAAAGCCCAGTAAGAGGGAGAAGCACAGCTGCCTTCCTTCGGGGTTGGAACAAGAGTGAAGCTTGGAGAGTTAGGGAGGGCTAAGAAATTCATTCCACAGAACCACTGAGAAATTCAATGACCTGAGATCTGTATTTCCAAAGCAACTGTAATGCCGGATGGTCAGATAGCCCTAGTGTTCTTGTAAGCCCTTCATTCTCATCAGTTCTTCCAATCCCTACAACAACCCATGAGCCTGCATGGTAATTATCCGCACCTTAAAGACGGGGATTTCCGGCACAGACATGCTGACCCGTCTGGAGTCACGGGGCTACTAAGAGGCAGAGGCAGATAAAAACGCACGTCCATCGGACTGCTGCAGCCAAGTGCTCACACTGGGGTTTTCCATCCTCATATCCTTCCCCTTTCCATCTGAAAACTCAATCCATCCTAAGGAGCAGCTCAAAATAAAGCCCCCTCCACTCCCTCTATCCCCCCAGTATATACGTGGGGCGACAAAGGTGCTCATCACACATTCCGATTTGTTTGCATTGCCATCGATCAAAAAGATGGTGAGATCTTAAAGGCATAGGCCAGTTGTAACTGCCCAGCCTTCCGCTCCCGCAGTCCCCACGAGAAAGGTATATCAATAGTCACTTGTCCATTGTCATGACCACACTGCACACGACCCAGCTGAAGGGAAGAACCATTTATTTTGGTTCATTTATTAAGTCATGCTTTCTGAGGCTTTCAGTCCACTGTGGAGAGGAAGGTATGCCACAGTAGCTCAGATCACGGTGGTGGGAGGGCATGGCAGAGGCTGTTCACATCATAGCGAACCAGGAAGCAGTGAGAGCATGACCAGAACCAGGGTCTGGGCATTCTCATCGAAGGCCTGCCGCTAGAGACCTACTTCTTCCAGCCTGGGTCCACATCCTTACAGTTCCACAGCATGTCAAAATGATTCCACCAGCTGGGGAATAAGCCTGAAAAATGTGAATCCATGGGGAGACATTTCCGATTCAAATCATAACAAAGGTGTTTATTAACAAACATAAAACTGATGAAATTTTACAATAAAGATGCTCCATGTACTAGCTTCTGGAACCACCACGATTGGGTACCACAGCCTGGGTGTCTTAAACAACCAAAATTTATTTTCCGCAACTCTGAAAGATTCAAGTCCAACACCAAGCAAGGTGGGCTTCCTCTAAGGCCCTTCTCATTGGCTCGTCAGTAGCTGCCCCCGATTTGTGTGCTTGCAGTGTTATGTATCCTGTGCAAGCCTCTGACCTCCACCCTAAGAACCTCATTCTCAAATAAACACATCTTGAATGGACGCATCAATAAATAGAGTCGCACACTGGGGTAGCAGGGATGAGGACTCTTAATATTATGAATTTTAGGACCCAATTCAACCCATCACACCCTTTCCTTTATACACAAATACTTAACGCTTTGGCCTTTCCTGTTCCTATTCCCCACCGCTTTTTCTATGCGTGTTTTATATGCAGTACTAAACTCTTTAGCGAGAGGGAACATCTGTGAAGATGCCGTGTTGGTCAGAATGGATGAGCAACAGAAGGAATTTAAGCAGAAGGCACACATTTCAAGACTGGAGGCTGATCACTAGGCAGTTAAAGAGGCCTAGACGAAACCAGAGACAATGAAACACAAGATCCTGTCATTTCCAAGTTCTTAAATGTCCTTTGGGAAAGAAACCCCGAGCCAAGTGCCAGGGATGTCCTCCACTTGTGTGCTTGCCAGGGGACTTCTTCACCAACAGAAAACGGCAATTGGTGATTCCGCTACCTAATACAATGGCTTCTCCTTGCTTGCTCCCTTTCTTGGCTTTGCTGAGGTAAGCTGCCACACTAGAGGTCCTCAGAGCAGGGAACAGAGGTCCTAAATCTAAAGCTCCCTGGTGGGCTGCCAACAACCAGTTTAGTGTGTTAGGGTCTAGGTGACACTTTCACTGAAGTTTAACAAGAGACCATGGGGTAGAGGAGCCAGTACACTACATCTGGATTCTTGACCCCAGGAACTGTACGTCAAAAAAAAAATGTGTTGTTTAAGAATTCTTTTTCTTTTTTACAACACCAGATAGCTACTATGTGTTCCCTAGAACTCCGCCCCAGACCCCAAATATTTGCAACCCTGTTGTTTTAAGATACAACCAACATTTTCCAGCATCCATGTGTATATTTAATTCTCTCAGGATAATTTTGTCTTGCATAAATTTTCATCAGATTACTGTTGCTTAGCGCAGGAGGACAGTCGTCACAAGGCCAATAGGAAAGCATCCAAACTTAGAATAAAAGCGAGACTTCTTCTGGAACCCAGGTCCAAAACACTCACAAACGCTCCCCCTCAACTCCTCCTTCTCCTTCTGCCTTTCTTCCCTGTCGTGTCCAGCACCCATGTCCACTGTGGGCAGGGCTGACATGGTAAATTCACACATATCACCAGCACAGCACCTCTCCTTTTAGCTCCAGCTCTTTCCAAACTATCTCAGGAAGGGTTTTCGTTCCTCTCCTCTCCTCTTTGTCATCCCTGCTTAGTCCCATTTTAGGGCCAAAAAGAATCCTAATCATTGCTGCTAACCATTTACACCTGCGGCAGGAGAAGGGCGCCTGCGCATTTGGAAGTAAATTAGAGCTATAAAGAACCAAAGCCAGCAGCTCAGAAGTCTTAAAAGCACCCCGAAATCAACATCAGAGCCTCTACCGACGTCTTCCCTCAAACCCCTTCACCTTCTAATTTAATCTAACCTGCTCTGATCACGAGCAGCAATCAGAGCAGCTTTCCAGATGAGAGGAAAACAGGGCTCTGCTTTGCTGTGGGCTTTTGCTATTCTTGTTATTAGAATAAAGCTCCCTCCTTTCTTCTCCTTCATTACAAATGTATGATAGGTGTGAGTCAGGGTTTTTTTTTTGGGGGGGGGGGGTCTAGCCTCGGACTGTTTAACCATCATACATAAGGGTAGGCTTTGAGATAGGACACCTGACATATAAGTGGATTTTAGACACACTTGTAGGCTGTGGTCATAGATATCCACAGAATGAGAGCTGTAGTGTTGTTCACCAGCAGTGAGGGAGACAGAGACAGACGACACTGAGGAGAACCAACGGAAAAGACAGCAGAGTGACGTGAGCCACGTAGGAAAGAAGAGGCAGGGTAGAGCAGTGAGAACATGATATTATTGAGAACTGTGTGAAGGGCGGCACAGAGCTGCAGGTTCCCTATGCAGGGGATCCACACTCGGTCCCACCTGGGAGGTCGCCTGTAATTTCACAGATAAGGTGACTGGTTATTTGGGACGGTCTATGACCAGCCATGGGTCACACAACTGGCAAGTGATGAGGTACAAATTCCACGTTGGGCCTCTCTGGAAAGTCAGAAGAGCCTATTTGTGACTTCCCTGTAAACCTCTCTTTCTTCCCCTCCACGCTGTAAAAACCGTGGAGAAGGGCAATTTAGTTTTCCTGGTGAGATTTGGGGCAAGCAACACTAAATGGGGGTAACCTAGCAGAGAAACTGTTGGAAATGCTATGGAAAACTCAGTCGCCTTCAAAGTAGAAGCTGGAGGCCTGGAAACACTAGTTCCAGAACTTTCTGGGAGCAGTAGAACAGGAAGACTAGGGTGCTCCTTCCAAACAGGAGGAAAGAAACAGAACAGCCCTGCAGAGCTTGCCACAGCTGTGAGACCAAGCAGGGATAGACGGACACAAGCTCCCCAAGCTCAAGTTTAGCAGCTAGGAGACCAAGCAGGGATGGACGGACACAAGCTCCCCAAGCTCAGGTTTAGCAGCATTCTGGTCAGGGTGTGCAATGGCAGTGGTCACAAAAGGCAAAAAAAAAAAAAAAAAAAAGTAGACATGGCCATGCATTCTGAAAGTGTTTTCTCTGAAAGAATTCTCCTTCTACCACTTGCTTACTGGGGCCTTAGTATCCCCTTTAAATAGAGAGGTACGCTGTGGATGGCACAACAGGATTGCATCTCAGGCTCTTAGATGCCGCTGTGTGGTCCTGTAGGTCTAGACTTACTCTTAAGATATGAGGCTAGGAAAACTGCAAAGAGAACTATTTGGATTATTGCCCCCTAAAATACAATTTTCTCTAGCATAAATCAAACCCACCCCACCAAGCATTTCATCATCAGCTTTTCAGTGGCTCCTTGGACCCCTTTCCAAAGCTTCAGGTCTCTTGGGGATATTCAACTCCCTACGGTGCTCCCAGCTAACTGGCTTCTATACTACTTTCTAGATTATGTGTGTGTTCAAGGTTCAGCCTGGATATTCATTGTAGGAAAAGTGCTAAGGTGTCAACAGAGGGCTTTATCCAAGTACACAAATGTCAAACAAAGGCTTTGCCCTTGACCTGTAGGTATGAAATATAGCTGCCCTTCCCCTAAGCAGGACAACTGAAGATGTCTCTATCCCACACTCTAGGAATTCATCATTCTCCCAGGTCCCATGGAAAGGGGAAAGAAGAAAGACTGTGAAAGTACCTGTCCTCAGCAGTGCTGTCCACCCAGATGTTTCTGTCTACCTCTAACATGGATGGGCCCCTCCTCCCGTTCTTAGGGAAGTCAGGTGATCTTTACTAAGTGCTTGGTACCCTTGGGAACAAATGGACCTCTCCACCCCAGGAGTCTGACAAGAAATCAATCTGCTATCTCCTTTGTTTTATAGATATTATAAATGTCCATCAGGTAGAAGGTCTCTCCTGTGAGCCACACTCTAATTCCTTTTTAGCCAGGATTCCCAGCTTTTGGCACAGGACAAAGACATAGTGATCTCAAGTAGGAAAATACAGGCATTTTCCAAACTCCACTGAAAACAGAGGACAGTAGTGTGATGAACAACCCAGAGATCACAGAACTGAATTATATCTTACATCTGAAAAACAAAAACCAAACCTAAGGCCATACTGGGAAAGGGACTTGCATACAAGGTGATTCAGCCACGGGTTGAGTTTGAGCTGTCAACATGACTCTTGGCTTCCTTACTTGTTTTACACCATGGCTTGGGTCAGCTATCTTTGGCTTGACTGGTATGCCCTGACTTTAAGCACCCAGGAACTGCTTTTTACCTTTGAGGTAAATTTGACCCCACTAATAACCCAAAGGGTCAAAATTCCTAATCATAAACCAAACAACCGATAAGAGATAAGGGCCATGGTCACAGAGGAGTAGCAAAGAGAAGACAACCCAGGATTCTTAAGCCATTTTAATGTATCACAGTGGTGGTCAGAGTACGACCATGATGGCCTCTGAATACCACTGGAGGCCTTGCCTCGCGTGGGTTCCTTGAGGACGCCCTTCATTCTACTCTGTCCTATCCTAGTGACTATGACAACACCCAGATTAAGTTATTGCTCCGGGATGTAGAGATGGCCCAAAGGTGTTCCTGCTTTAACAAGATGGATCTGGGAGAGTAAAAGGAACAATCCAAGACCAGAGAGGCCGGCCAGGACATTCTCAGTCATCTTTACAAGAGGCAGGAAAGGAGGAAGGAAGGCAAGATCTAAAGACTAACATGAGGCCACCATGGAAGAGAAGATGATTAGGAAATCTGCTATTTGTAAGCCTTAAGAAAGATAGAACAGCCGGGCGGTGGTGGCGCACGCCTTTAATCCCAGCACTCGGGAGGCAGAGGCAGGCGGATCTCTGTGAGTTCGAGACCAGCCTGGTCTACAAGAGCTAGTTCCAGGACAGGCTCCAAAACCACAGAGAAACCCTGATTCGGGGGGAAAAAAAAAGAAAGAAAGATAGAACATACTGAGAGGAGACTATGTTTAATTTTAGACATGTTGAATAAGATATTCACCTAGGACCACATAGCAGACATCTAGAGAAAAGACGGTGAAGAGGGTGGTCACATGCGGCACCCCGTGAACTCAGTGCGCTATCACCTCCCTCCCCACCCAGTGCCTCACCACACAGAACACAGGGCAACGCCAAGTGCCGAACTGACACCCTGCTGGCTGCGCATGCAGGCTGACTCTGCTTCCCCTGCAGGGCCCACAAATCACCTCATCTCTTTCATTAGTTTCCATGACATTAGAAGTCAAGCTGGCCCAGTGCCATGGGTCATTGGTCCCATTGGTCCTGCCAGCTGTCCCTCCTCTTGGAGCCACACAAAACACAAAATCTTCCCCCAGCCTCTTGGTGGTTTAAATTCAGCTACTGTTTGCTCAGTTCTGGTGCTAGCGACTGACAGCATAGACACCATCTTCAAGCATCCCCCCCCCCCCCCCCCCCGCCAAGGATGGTAAATGCAGAAACAAGGAAAGGTAAGACTCTGGTGTTAGAGGAAGCTAAGATGCCTCCAGGCTCCAGGATCTTGCAAATGAGACTCTAGCCACATTTCCATCATGGGCAAATGGCCAGCTCTGGTTCCCACCCTGGAGCCTGGTATGAAACCCCATTTCGACTTTTCCATACTATCTTCTGTCACGGGAGTAACAGGACTTACACCTTTCTTTCAAGGCACCTGGGAGAGCCAGGCAGACTAGTGGAAACCGGATGTTGCTACACACCTCAAGCAAACACATATGGACAACCCTCCTGAGCTGCCGTCACCCAGGCACGCCTTTAAGTAAGGACTTCCTCTTTCCCTACATTCACCAGAGGGTACTGCGAGCTGCCACACCATCGGGCATCACAGGAACTCAGACAGACGTCCCGGGTATGGCCCCTCCTATTACCTCGTCTTTGTGGGATTGGGAAACAACAGAAAGCCTGACCTAAGGAAGAGAGCTCAGCAGAGCCTTCCATTCCTGCCCACAACTGTCCCACAGAACTCCAGCTGGAATCGTCCACATGCCTCAAACACCCTTCCCCCACCTCACAAGAAGAAACCCTCCTTCTCTGGGTCAGGCTCTGCTGCAGACCAGGCCTGCTGTACAGCAGAAGGGAGTTGGGAGAGGCGCTGCTCCAGGCCAAATGTATGGGGCCCGGGGAGAGTTCTTCACTTATGTGCTTCTCCAGGGAGACAGCTGCAACTTTGGACTTCTGGGCATGTTGCCCAACAGTCTGACATCCTGGAGATGGAGGAGGGGCCCAGCTGGCTTCAAGAAAGAAACCTGGCTTGAGGGGTTTGGGGTGTGTGTGTGTGTGTGTGTGTGTGTGTGTGTGTAGCAGGGATCCCAGACCTGAGGAGGGAATGGTCGTGACTGCCAAGCAAGGAGGCTTTGTATACAGAAGATAGAAAGGTTGTAGTTTACAACATCCCCACCTCACTGCTGCAGAAAGCTTGCAGAAACATCAAGGGCTCCCAGTAATGATAAATGGTGGAGTACTCTGCATTTCACAACAGCGAAAAAATAATTTCTTCCAGATTCCCTGACGGGAATTTCTGAGGATTTGCCTTGGTCTCCCCAGTTGGCCATGACATGTGGCCATTCAGAAGAGCAGAAAACTTCAACCCCTTCTGCCCTAACCCCTCCTCCTATGAGAGGCAAGGAAACCAAAGCAAAAATACTAACCAAGTAAATGAAGCATCACGGAGTTACTGACCGTCTCCCCTCTCTTCATCCCCTAAAGTACTCCAAATACACAAGGTACATGCTCCATCCTCAGAATCTAAGAGAGTCAGTGTCTACTGACAACCTTACCTGCCCATGTCTACAAGATTCCCCTCCAGCCCCGGTCACCCAGGCCCTCATCCAGACCCAGATGGATACTGAGGTTCTCCTCTCTCAACCCTTCTCTTTTAAATTCACTTCTTATTTTAAGCATCATGAAGGTGATCCAGGTTCACCATAGTGATTTTGCAAAATAGACACAATAATATGACCTCAAGTCTTAACACTGTCCTACCCCTTGGATATTAGTTGTAATTTTTTCACGTATTTCTGAATTCCATTCTACTTGTTCATTTTCACCTCTTTTCCCACCCAGTCTGGATCACACAATTTAGTTCTGTCACTAATTACACTGTATGCTATGCTCCATCTCCCGAAGCCTACTTTCCTGGACAGAATGCCAATGGAAGCTGATTGCAGCAACTTTGCTCATACCTACGACATCTGTTTTCCAATGAACTCTTTCTTGAGATCAATAATCAGGCCAGTGAAAAGGAAATAGGATTCAAGTTATAAAAAATTCACATGACACATGGCTTTTTAAAGCATAGCTATTACATCCCAGGAGGCAGCTCATTTGAAGAATGCAATGGACTTCCTGTAGAGTGCTCCAACCACAGGGAAAAGAGGTGCACAACATAGAGAGAGCTAAGAAAAAGAAGGCGCTACCATTTTACAGTGTGCCTACTATGCTCCAGGAACTTAGCTAAACTCTTACCAGAATTATCTTCTCTTCTCAGCAGCTTGGCAAATAAAATGATGATCCCCAGCAACACATAGAGAAAGCTAGGCTCAGACAAGTTAGACACCTAGGACCTAGGAAGTAGAAGGCCTTGCTTGTTGCATCCAAACCTTGGTCCTCTGTATATTGGTCCTGCCTGTCCCACGGATCTCTTGAACAGAATCTCATTGTCATCTGAGGCAGACCACCTAGCTTGTTTTCCTAACACTCCTCTAGCTCATTGCAAGAAGCTTTGGCAAGTGACGGAACCCCATTTTAATCTTCCCTACTGCAGCACTCTTGACCAAAGGAGACCGGCAGACATGTCAAAGCATGGGACCTATGGGCCGGCCTACCAAGGTGAGGTGAAAGAAAATAGCTTAGAGATGAGGTGCGCTTATCTCAGGGGTTCTGAATAAAGAACCTTGGGTTCCTGGTACCCTAAGACTTTTTTCTAACAATCATCAATTGCTGAATGACTCCCCCAACTAAGCACAAAAATAGAAATATCCATTTTTATGGGTGAGAAAATAAAATTTAAACGAGTCAAGTAACCTATCCAAAGCCATGCAGTCAGTCATAACCAAAGAAGAACTAGCCGAGTGCAGGTCTCTCCAACCTCCAAGCCTTTTTACCTCACCAAGCTGCCTTTTTCATCCAGTCTCCAATAGCCCATGGGAATAGCACAAGGTTTGGATGAGGTCACTAAGAACACTTGTCAGAAAAGTAAGATTATTTTATTCAGGGACACTGATGGAATTGCTTGCAGGTGCTGAAGCACCTGCCCAGGAATCTGAACCCTGAGCAAACACCCACAAACAGGAACATCTCAGAGACCAGGCAGTGGAAGGACAGTGACGGTGAGTGAAACCAGACCTTCCAGGACAGGGGCCAGTTTATGAAAATGGCCACATAGAATCCTGTCCATACACAGCTTGCCATGTGGCTTCGCCTCCTCTCATCAAGAGGCGGATTCATGTTCCTGGACCCTGATCTGAGCTGGTTCACACCTTGCTTTGACCACCAGAATATAGCAGAGGAATCCTATGTGATCATAAACCAGCTAGTGAGGCTGCTCCAGGTGACAAGAAATTCTATTCAAAGGATACAAGGAAGAGCCAGAAACGATACACAAAACATCTCACCACTGCTTAGGAGAAAGGTGTGAGATTGACCTCATTGTCAAGAAGTCTGGCAGCTTCTATTCTCCCTCTCTCAAAACCCTTCTTCAATCTTACAAAATAACTCAGCCAAGTATTCCACAGGTAGCCTCAAAGTGAAACAGAAAGACACCCATATGACAGCCACGGCTAACTCTTAGATGTACAAGTGCACCTATATTTAACCATCCAGGCTCAGACAAGCCGCCTAATGATTGTAGCTCTATGATACCCCAGGGCAGATCAACAGAAGGACTTCCTAGCAGATCCCAGTACAAATATCAAGTAAGTAAAGAGCTGTTTTAAGCCATGGAGCTTGGAGTATTTTGTTACACAGCAATAGCTAAGTAATACATCCTTCCCTCTACTTCCTCTCACCTATTCCTCTCAGTAATGCTCATCTACCTGTACAGTGGAGAAGTCTCCACTAGTTCTCAGCCACTCCTGGGAACCATGTCTCTTGAAACTTCTTACTGATAGCCTCATTTTATACATACAAACATACATACACACAATATACATAAATGTATATTTTGTTTTATATTTATATATTATATAAAATAGAAATATATACTCATGCAGTGTATATTTCTGCTGACAGGCCCAGGATATCCACAGATGTGTAAACTGAGGACTCCATCCTCAAGGAGTATTATAAACATGCATTCACTGTTATAAATACCAATACGTCAAACCCCTCGAAAGGAGAAAGAATAGAGTCTGAAGTGTGCAGCTTGGTACTGAATACCATGTGGCTGGTGGACGGAAGTAGTGTGAGGTCCATTTCTCCAGAGTGCGCTGCACAGGATAACTCCATGACATGAGTCCACTATTTCTGAGAGCAGAAGTGGTACAATGATCGCGGGTCTGTAGAAGACTGGAAGGTAGACCTCAGCAAGACAGCCAGCAGTACTCATGCCCTGAGACTCTTGCAGGCTCCAAGAAACCCCCAGACTGGAGCCAAACCGGAAACAGTTTTGACTACATAAAGCAAAACCTAGCCCAAGTGTTTCACAAGGGCTCATAAAAATGAGAACAGTTTAGAGGCTGCTTTTATTGATCTACATTTCCTCAGTGAGCTCTCAAGAGGAAAATGGCTTCTCTCATATATCAAGCTGTTAGTCATAATCAAGAGCTCCCTGCTCCTTTGAAAAGAATTCCAAACCTGTTAAACTGATGTAGGGACTGTAACATATCTGAGGGGACCATCAGATCTAGAGTTCTGATCCTACCTACATATTCAACAACCATGTGGATTATAGGCAAGACAGGCATGGAGATGATACTATTATTATAAAAACAAAATTGACATTAAAGAAGAAATTGATATAACAAGTGTTCAATAGTATTTCTGATAGTCACTGGGGAGAAACAACATGTAAAGACCAACACCGTCTTTGCCACTAAGGAAAGAGAGCTCATTCAACTAGGGATGGTGGTACCTGCCTATAATTCCACAGCTTGCGGGGGGGGGGGGGGGGGGGGGGGGGGAGGAAGACAGGGCGATTCAATATCATTCTTACTACATAGCAAGTTCAAGATCAGTTTCGGCTATATGAGACTCTGTCTCAAAAAAAAATTGTAAGAGCAGGGGACTAATTGTTTCAAAGAAAATAATAATATGCCTAGAATTTTTTGCAGGGTTCCTATGCTTTCTGTATCCATGGAATATATGTAGTTAAGGATTCCTTCAACCTCAGACTGGAGATATTGTGGGAGAGTGTCTTGCCTAGATACCGAATGTGTGAAACCTCTTTTTCTTGTCATTATTTCCTAAACAACACAATGTACAACTATCTACATAGCATTTATATTGCATTAGACAATATAAGCAACCTAGTGCTGATTTAAAATATACAGAAAGATGGGTGGTGATTATATGAAATTATTGTGTCATTTTATATAAGGGACATCACAGATGTTGGAGCCTTGGAACTAATCTCCTCTGGCCCCACAGGAAATCATATATCTACACATCAATCAAGTAGCTAAGGAAGCCTGCCAAGGTATTTCCTGGGTAACAAACTCTGAAATGCTCTTGGCTCAGTTTTAACCAAGCCAGCCCTCCACGCCACCCTGCATTTCCATATCCAACAAAGGGCACTTGATTCCGAGACAACTGTCTTACATGAAAACTGATTCCCCTTTCCCAGTTCCTTTGGTCCTAACTGCTTTATCCCAGCAAAGCATGCAGCCCACATCCAAGCAACTGAATCCCAGGAGAACTGTCCCTGTCCCACCATACCTCCTACTCACTACTGATCTTAACTCCCAACACACACAGACATATACATCGCATGCCACAGAAAAACGGGAAGCCGAAGAGAACTAACTCTCCATCAGAGACCGATCAATACCACTGATAGAGACAACATTTCATTGAACTCAAGATGCCAGGGCAAAACTGAGCTCCTCCTTCCCACCTGAAGTATGCACACCACTCCACATCAATTCCTGGACTCCCTTTGCTGGCAGGTTGTAGATTACCTACAACTGTTAACACCAAATGCAGTTAAACCCGTGGCTGGGGAACAGTTCAAGCTGCTAACATATCAATTGCTGGCTCAGTATTGAAGAGGAGACTCATCCCGACCTATAAACCCTTATCTTGTACTGAGTACCTCCCTGAATCACAAAGCCAAGCCTGTTCCAAATTCCCAGAGAGCATGCATGTCTAGTGAAAGACAGCATCTCCCAGTCTCTGAGCACGGACTCCCCAGAGCTGCTGACTCTCCTATCCACATCCTCACAGAGGGAAAGGAAAGACTTGGTAGGTGACTCGATGCCCTTGTTTGTTTACATACCCATGAATCGTTTCTTTTCTAGACTATCTTCAGGTTAAGGCATTATTTCCAGTTCAGGAGTAAGTGGAGATTCACAGAACACCCAAGATACCACAATCAATAAACAGGATTTAGGTCAAGGTCCAGGTAAACTCACTTTCTACTCAAGGTCCAACCCTGAGAGTTACATTTCCCTAGCTGAAATGCTTTTAACTCAGGGATAGAGTTTGCACCCCTATCAGATGTTCCTATAGATCCCAGGATAGTGTCTTGTGCCTAGACATAGGGTTAGCAAAGACATAGCTTCAATCATTCCCAGAGTCCTCGCCCACCAAAACTTCGCTGGAACTGGACCCAAACCACAAGTGTGTGACAGTTGTTGCCATATTTCTTCCAAGGTCATGCCTTTCCTACAGTATTCAAATGCTAGATTTTCATGACAGAAGTTAAAACCAGGACAACAGACATGAGAGGGGCTGGAGAGACGGAGCTTGATCCCCAGCATTTGTGCTAAGCTGCTCACAAGGACCAATAACTGCAGCTATAGGGGATCCAATCCCTCTGGGCTCTGTGGGCACCTGCACTCATGAGCACATCCTTACACACATACAATTGTTGTCGGAGACTGTTCGTTTGTTCCCGGCCTCTCAGAGCTGAAATAATTACACAGAAACTGTATTATTTAAAACACTGCTTGGCCAATAGCTTAAGCATATTGCTAGCTGGCTCATATATCTTAAATTAACCCATTTCTATCAATCGGTGTATTGCCACGTGGCTGAGGCATACCAGGCAAAGTTTCGGCTTGTGTCTTTCTCCTTCTGTGACTACATGGCATCTACTGACTCTGTCTTCTTTCTCTCTAAATCTCTGTTTGGAGTTCCCACCTGACCTCACTCAGCCAGGCCATTGGCCGAAAGCAGCTTCTTTATTAACCAATGGCAACAAAACATATTCACAGCATACAGAGGGGAATAAATGTAAATTTAAACCCCAATAACAACAACAACAAGATGTGAGAGGAAGGACAGAGAAATCTGGCCCGGATACAGACAGAGAGTATAGCCAGAGCTGTAGCTTTGCTATGAGTTTGTTCCTCATCTAGGAAAGACGATGGGGCCACTAACTGCTCCTTAAGAATCACTCCCTAGTTTCCAAGCTGAGGTGATTCTGTTGCAAGTCCTCCATGTGAATCTCATTGCCATTCTGGGGATTGCCCTAACATTTAGGGAACCACAAACTGAAGCCCGTATTCCTCATTCTTCCCTTGACTTTCCTATATTCTTTCCAACTCAGGTTCCCAGAACTTGGACAAAAAAGAGAACCAGTTGCCAACGGCAACCAAAGCACATTGTTTCAAACCTGGCTTCAGTTTGATTGACTCAGAGGGATAGAAATCAAGAAGGAACCAGGGCCAAGTTGTCTTCCCATCTAATGCATTGACCCAACACTCTAAGCTTTGTACTTGTGTATCACGGACTTAGATGGGCTCACCAGCATCTTCTGGGTGTCATTTTTTTCTCCCTGCAATTCTCAGGGTAAGTAACAATGCCCTCAGGCAAATAGAAACTCCCTGCAGTGGTTTTGCCCCACTCTACCAGCCTCGGCCTCTCTGGAGACTGACAGCCAGCCCTTCAGCAGAGAACCCACAGAAGTGTTCCTCTCCTTTTCCGAATCCAAAGCCACAGACTCACTCAGCCTCCTAGACGACGACGGACGATAGCAGCTCTTTCATTATCCACCACCTGAGGGCAGGGGTGCCCTCTAAACCAGCAGTGGCCAATAGCGCAGCCTAGGAAGGTGAAAGTGCACACACTTGTCCTGTCCAATTAGAAACTGTGTTAGGCAGAGGAAAATAAACACCTGAAATGTAGCTAACACAACTGAGCAGATGAATTTTAAATTGTATTGTCTCAGGTCTATTTATTTACTTTAAAGTATGCATAAAGGCATGTGTCTGTCTCTGGGTTTGTGCACATGCGTACAGTGCCTACCGCGGTCAAAGAGGACGATACCCTGGAGCTAGAGTTACAAGTGGCTGTTAGCCCCCTTCCTGTGGCCCCATCCTCAGCCTCCTGTGGATACTGGGGACTGAACTTGGGTCCTCGACAAGAACAGTGTGTGCTCTTGGCCTCTGAGCCGTCGCTGTGGCTCCTGTCCCACAGATTTTACCGTCAGCAGACACACGTGGGACGATGCAGCTGCACAGTGACCGGCCACACTTAGCTGCGGTCGTAATTTGTCATGTCGATCTCCACCACACAGTTCTGCAGGTCAAAGAGGACCGTGGAAACTGACATGTTTCATCTCACCTTTTATCTTCACCTGCCCAGACAGCTATTTGGAAAGCTCCCAAATGTGTATGCTCCTTGTGCTCCCTCCACAAAAAAAAAATAAATAAATAAATAAATAAATCTGTTCTCCTCTGAGATCAGCTCAGAGACACATCTGTTTAAATGTTGGGCTTCCTGACAAAACTGGCTTCCAGAAGAATCTCTTTCCCTTGTTATGTGCTGAACGAATCCTTGAAAAGAGGGGTTTCCATTGGAGTACCTCCTAAAATGGAGGATTTTGAAATTCCGGAGACACATATTGTTTTCCTTATAGAAAATATATTTGTTTTCTCTTTTTAAAAACCCTGGGCATTAAGAAACATAAATATGCACAAGCCTCATTGGCACTGATATTATTTAGAGCTCTTTGGTCATCCTGACTGTTCAGAAAGCAAGTCTGTGGTACTTAAACACTCATCCATCAGACACTCAGCAAACGCCTCCTTCTAGTCACTGCTGAAGGCACGGCATTATCTTGCAGGGAGACAACATTCATCTGTTCAATATTTATTGAGCTCCCACTAGACAGCCAAAGTCCCCATCTTCATAAAACTTGCATTCTTGTAGCAGGAGGCTTCTGCTAACCTTGTATACAAGTGAGCACTACCACTCAGATAATGTAAGTTCTAGAAAGGGCATCACAGCAGAAGGCTAGAGGATGCTGACAGGATGGGAGTGCACTTAGGAACTGGAAGGTGACAGGTACACGAGCGCCTGAGTAATAAAGAATCGAAGGAAGAAAAGAGACGTCACACGCAAGGCCCCGGAGTACAGTCACAGCGTGCCTTCGAGATGGAAGGCTGGCGAGGTCTGAGTAGATAGGAAGAGGTAAGAGCTTAAGTCTGAAAGGACAGGTTCAGGTCATCCCAGAGTTCACAGGCCACGGATGGTGTGAGAGTGTCACTGTGAGTGAAAAGGCAAGGCATCTGAGTATGGGGGGGCTAAACATGAGAGAGCTGTAACTATACATACACCACCACACCCGGGAAGGACAAACAAAAGCTAGTTGTTATAAAGTATTTCAGGTTCAACTAAAGAAGAAGTCTACAGTGCAAACAGAGATCAGGAAAGATGACCCCTTTTAGGATGATGGCATTCCAGGCCATAACAGCTGATGCAGACATGGGGAAGTCTGAAATCTAGGGTTAAATATGGCACGTTAAAGGGAATCACAGAGTAGGGAGGACATGCTGGGGTAAGCCACGGCAGGGGAGCATACTTAGACACCAGCTCTGGGACTGGGATGGATTTTCTGATCTCCAGTTCTTAAGTCTGTCTCCTAATAAAAGTACTAAACCGTAAGACCCAAGCCAGAGCGATTACATCAAAATTCCCAAGGATAGGAAGGCAAGAACTTACTGTGTGGTTACCACACAGCCAGGTCTAAGAACCAAAATGCAGGGGAAAATTTCCGGGGACCAGATGGGTTTTTAGACAAGAAGGAACAATTATTTACTTTTTATAGCAGCATGGTTTTTTAAAGATTATATATTATAATACATTTAAAAATATAATGTATTCAGGTGACAATGACTAATTAATTACTCGCATTAGCATTGACTTTGCGTAGATGGGTACAGGAGGATCTACAAGTTTACAATCCTCTTTAACACCGCATCCTCGGTTTAACCACAGTTCTAGAAGCTACGCAAAGAAGAAAGCATCTGCCACGCAAAGCCGACAGATTTCATGGCACACCCAATTGCAGAGATGCAGAAAGAGGTAGAGAGAGGTGCCAGGACAAGGGCAGGGTCAGTGGCCAAGGCTTAGCTGGAACCCAAGCTCCTTTCATCCTACCACAGTGATTCCCCATTTGGACTTGGCATTTTCTCAGTGTGAAATAGGAAGTAAAAGACTGACTACTTCACATCAGAAGAAATACTAACAGAAACTCGGGGTGTATAAAGGGATGGGGATTTAAGCCCACACACTCTATTTTTCAGATTATCTCCAGTTAAAGACCTCTACATTTATTACTTCCTCTGACTTGATACTTTCATAGATTTCTATACACTGACAGTTTTTTTTAATATGACACAAGTGTTCTATAGGGCAGTAATTCTTGTCTAAACCATTCATTCTGAGATGTAGGAAGATCTAGAAAAGACTCACTAGACGAGAGTCACTCAGAAGGCACCCACAGAACTGAATCAGCTGTCAGAATCAAACACCCATGGGCTTCTTGAGCATAAGCTTGGAGATGTCCCAGGACTGGAGGACTGAGGTGTGCTGTTTGAACGTGTGCTAGGCAAAGTAGCTTGAGTCCATCCGCATTGCTGCTGCCATCTTTGAGCCCTGTGACCAAGCTTCAGGCGACAGCAATGGCCAACAGCGTGGCTCTCCTCCACTGCCTGATGAGAACTTTCACTTTGTTCTCCTCTGGACAAGACAGAAGAAGCTGTGCCTGGAGACTTTAGTGCCTGCTCTGCGTGCAGGCACGGCTCTGCAAACTGATCCTGAACATTTAAGAGCATGCGCTACGCAGAAAATTCAAAGAGATGCTTCCTGCTTCTCAGCATGACCACAAAGGAGATGGAATTGAAGCTAGACTGTCAGCTGTGAAGGCTGTGGCAGTCCTCAGCGGGGATGGATATCACAACTAAGAAAAACAGTAACACTGACCACAGTAATAGTTGGTCAGACAGGGTTTGTTTAGACAAGGGTGGGAGCCAATCGACTTGCATCCAGGAACAGGTGTCCAAAGAGCAAGACTATAGAAAGGGAAGTCTGGTAGGAGGGAAGCAGGACCATAAAGAAAAGCATTTAACTGGGGATTGCTTAGCATTTCAGATGTTTAGTCCATTATTGTCATTGTGGAGAGCGTGATGGAAGCTCCATGGAATCTGAGCATTGATGGAGGAAGGTCATTGGCTAATAAAGGAACTGCCTTGGCCCATTTTATTGGTTAGAAGATAGGTGGGAGGAGTAAACAGAACAGAATGCTGGGAGGAACAGGAAGTGAGGTCAGACTCCACAGCTCTTCTCTCGGGAGCAGACGCCTGAGAGAGATGCCATGCCCCGCTCCTGGGCAGACACACGCCATGAAGCTACGACCCAGGATGGACTAGGCTAGAATCTTCCCGGTAAGACTGGTTCTCACAGATTATTAGAGATGGGTTGATCGGGATGTGAGAATTAGCCTGTAAGTGCTAGAGCTAAAGGGCCAAGCAGTGTTTAAAAGAATACAGTTTCCGTGTAATTATTTTGGGTAAAGCTAGCCGTGGGGGCGGCCGGGTGCTGGGGATGCAGCCCAACAGCTCGTATTACTACAGAGCATCCTATATCTAGAACCTCAGGCAGCAGGAAGAGAGTGAGCCTCTGAGCCTGACTGGGGCTTCTGAAACCTCAAAGCCCAACCCCAGTGGCATATGTTGTCCAACAAGGCTACACTTACCCCAACAAGGCTATTCCTACCAATTTCAAATAGTGCCGCTCCCTAATGACCAAGCACTCAGATCTATGAGCCTATGGGGGTCATTCTTCTTGAAACCACCACACATGCCAAGTGCCATTTATTTTCAATACTTCTGCAAACTCAAAACTCAAAAGCCAGCTCCCATGTCATTACCATGAATCCATGGTTCCTTCCCGCTGTGTGAGTGACCTAGAAAGTTCTCTAGCAACTACCTGCCTTCTGTGGACATTTCCACTACCCATTTAATAGCCCCGTTCTCAAGAGATCTGCAAGAATGTCTTGCAAGGGGCTGATGCCCACGTGAAATTGCCAATATGCAATTTCAGGTACTGCTACCAGGATGCAAGGAAGGCAGAGGGCTTCCTTTCCAGCTCCCTGAGTCTACCCCCAAATTTCGCCTTCAGAGTTCATGGTATCTGTTAGCAAGTGTTATTAATACAGATGTGAGCACTTTGGATAATGCTCCCCTATGTCGCGGTGAGGTTGCTAGAGGTAGCGCTGCACATTCAGAGTATACCCCCACAGTTACTCCTCATGGACCGCCCCACATGGAGCAGGAAAAGGTTTCAGATGGACGTGTACTGACAGTATTGGAAGTTGTGTTCATTTCTCAACCTCCCTGAGGAAGGCCTTCCATCTGTATGAAGGAGGGTTTCTTTTGCTAAGAAGAGAAAGGACGCACCTACAATAGTGTTTTCTGTGTTCTCAACAGTCCACCCCACTATAAATAAATCCAGCTGTAGACTTCAGGGGGCATGATTTCACACCTTGGGACTAAGACTGAGTGTTTGGCTTGCTTCAGAGCAAAGGGTCATGAGAATTCAAATTTAAAATTAGATACATTATGGCAATATGGTACCTAAACTAAACTATTAGACTTCAGCAAGATGTAAACTCATGCCTTTTAACAAAGAGATAAAACTTCGTGATTCTCAAATTAAATGGCCACCAAAGCCTGAGTCGCTAGGTCCTTCCAACGCCCACACCCTCACACAGGTTCCCACTCCTGCCTCTCCTGACCACTGCAGCCCTCAGTTCTTCCTAACATTCCCCAGAGGCCCCAGCAACCATCTGCTTGGTGAAGACTTTTACATCCCAGTTAGGAGGACTGGGACGCATCTTCCAACCTGTGGAGCAAAATCCAACCAGCAGCAGCCCATTGGGAAGCACCTCGCTATTTCCTACCCCACAGATCCGCTTAGAACACTGACTGGCCATCAGAGACCCAAGAAGCCATTGCATTTGAGAGCCGAGTCTCCCTCTGTGCATGACTCAAAATAAGACGGCAGCAGTCTACAGTTTTAAAGTTCCTCTTCGTCATGCCCAAGTATTCGGACATCATACACTAAAAAGCTGATTAGGGGTCTATGGTATCTGGGAAGGTTTTGTTGTCATCGTTGTTTTAAGATTGTATACGAGTAACATTAGAGAAGGCTTCTTTCTGTGCCAGGCTTATTTATTTCTGTGGGTCTGATCTCCAAACACAGCTTAGAGCCGAAGAAGGAGAAAAATTGGAAAGTGATACCAGGAGTTTTTTGATGTGGATGCCACAGGTCTGGAATGAAATGATCTAGGAGGGGAGCATATGGCTCTCAATTCTGGAAGTGAAGTCTTGGCCAGAGGACCAGGGGCTGCAATAACGAAGGACATTTTGTTGATGTTCATAAGGCCCTAGGAGATTCACAGTTCCATAGCACAGATGTAAATATATTTCTGCCCTCATCTACTCTGATAAATAGTAAACTGGGAACCAAAGGGAAGCAAGGAAAAGATGTAATGGGGATGGATAGTAACTCTGAGGGCTGAGCAGAGTAAGCAAACCAATCCCAGATCGTTAAGCACACTCTATCTCAATACTTTTAAAGACTTTACTTCTTTTTTTTTTTTTTTAGCACACTCTGACATTTATTTCACTCATCCCGACAAGCCTTCCCTGTCAAATTCCGAAGAGCACTTTCCAGATCCCCTTCAATCGTGGTATTAAATGTGGAAGTTGACCATCAAACCTTGCTCTCACTGTGCCCAGTCTCTTAGCTCTGTAGCTGGAGCACTGGACTTTCTGTAACTCCTAACTGTAACTGTCATAACTCAGCTCACAGATCCAGCACAGAAATGCCTGCATTTGAGGTGCTCGTGGGTCAGTTTCTCACGCAATGAAAGACCTTACTTCTAAATAAGGTGGTATTCTCAAGTTCCAGGTGGACAAGAATTTCAAGGGATGCTTGCTAAACTCTGTGCAACTCCCTTCCATCTTCAAAGTGTATCAGATCCAGCTTCTTGCTTTCACTAGGTTCTGCCAGTTTTTGCCTCCAGCAACCATTCTACTTCAAACCTGTCACTTTGAGGAGCTTGGAACATTCCTACCCCTCTCCCATTAAACACTTCTAGATTTCATTGTTAGATGGGCTTATGAACACAGGTCAAGAAGGAAATAATGTTTAATAGTCCACACAGAGTTTACTATTTCAAATATATATATATATATATATATATATATATATATATATATATATATATTCCTATTCAACCAGCAATAGCCTATGGTCTTCTTATATTCTGAACCGGACTGAAGGGCACAAGGGGTCCTGCTCTCTGGGGACCAGTGCACATCTACTAAAACAGAGAAGGCAAAAAGGGACTAAGTAATTTTAATAGTATAGGGAGTCAAAAAGATAAAAAGGCAAATAGGCAAGAGCCAGGGGAGCCGAGTGCTCAAGAAAGATTTAGATCTGAGCCAGTGGTGCCAAGTTCAGAGGACGTTTTCAACCTAGGGGAAGGTGTGGAAACTTTATGAAACTGTCTAGAGATTCCACGTGAGTGCACAGTTAGCTGTGCTGTGGAGTGACCTGCATCAAAGATAAGCTGATGTACACAGTGGCTTGCTGGTATATGACTACCTGATCCCAAAGGGCCTTCAGTCCAGGCCAAGAGGACCCATTAAGGACTTAAGCAATTGGGGAATTAGACTAAGTGGCATTCAGGGAAGCCAGACCTGGTTGGGTGTGGATGATGGACGGCAGGGAGAAAGGGGGCTGGCAGGGGAGCCTTGGCTAAAAGCCCAGTTATGATACAGGCTCCAGGGCCTGCTTTTTTTTTTTTCTCCACCGTCAGTGGCCTTGTGAAAGCCGAGTGAGTCCTCATCCATTGCCATAACCTTCCGTCAGACTGCAATCAATATGGCTCTCCGACATGGCTGGCGCAGGGGCCCCCTGGCTGGCTGCCCTCCAAGCCCTCCTTCCCATTAACGTGATGAGTAGCAGAGGGCATGTCAGGGAGCGTTTTCAGTGAATTCCAGGAATGGAGAGCCCCTCTGCACAAACTCTCCCCCCAAAAGACAAAGAGGAGCTCAGGAGTGCTTGGCAAATCAACCCATGAACACCTCTGGGGGACAATGGCCTCTACAGAAAGGACAGGCTGGCCATCTCGGTTCGGATCCTGATTCTCCCATACTGCACAAGCGTTCCAGAGGTAGCCAAGAGTTCCTCGGCTTGGGCATGGTTTCCTACCAGATAAAACCAATTACTGTCGCCCAGCTAGACCAGGTGCGTCCAGAAACAGTCGGCCTGACCCGCCCTTCATTCAGACTCCCATCTCGTTCTTTCCAGCACTAGACACAGGCCAGGGAGGTTGTAGCACATTCCTGTCTCTCCAGGCTCCCACTCAACCACAAATGTCCCTGCGTGCTACTCTGAGAGCTAAGAGGGGGTTGAAAAGTGACACAAAGGGGACAGAGACAAATCTATAGAGTGATGGGCAGACCTCTCTTTGATGGTCACAGGCACATCTCTCAACATAGACTCTCCCCAGAGGAAGGTGAGCAGAGGTGAAGCGACAAGAAGAATAATGGCGGCTGCCTTCCGTCTCCCTTCTCCTTAAAACTGTCTGGTGCACCATCACAAGGGCCCAGGCCCCAGATACACAGCCCAGCAGCCTGATATTTCTGCAGGGGAAGGATCCAAGTAGGGTTTTCAGATTGTGCTAAAGCAAAATAAAGCAGAGCCATGTTCCCCACTGTCCCTCTGGCACTGTGAGGGTTCAAGCTGCACAGAAGCAGAGACACAGGACAGTCACACGGAAGACCACCTCCTCCAGTTGCTCTTACTGCCGCTATCAACGTCAGCTGTAAGACACAGCAACTCCCTCCTCCATACTGCACAGGAGGTACGGACAGACGATCTCTTTAGACTAAAATGAATCTTCCTCTGTGTAACTTCCTAATGGTATTTACATATTGACTCTGACTCACACTTCTGATCTGGAAAGGGTTTATTAACATAACTCCTCATCTTAACCCATCCTCTTGGGATTCATGGCTCTGGCCCAGAGGACATTTTGACTATTTCCACATTACCTTAAATCCCGGCCCTGATTAAAGTTTCATAACAAGGACATTCACAGACTCCGAGGGAAACTCCTGAACTCTCTGGATAAGAATTAGTGGAATGGGAAGTGAGAGGAGGCCTCGTCCTCATGGACCAAGGGCTGGCGTCCAGGACCTTATGACACCACTGGCTATGTGACACAGTCGGTAGCATCCTCAGTGCTGCAGACCGAGCACCATGCCTCATCCTCCCCTAGCTTTGACACCTCATGATTGTAAAAGACATTTAAAAATGTCTCCATAGAGAGAAATCTCAGTTTATTTAGACACAAGAAGCCTGGATTGATGATATCCAGTATCTCTTAGCTCTGTACGTCTGTGATTCTACTGTACACAATGGTTTTTAAATGTGCAGTGATGTAAAAATTAAATAAAAAGTAAAACAAACAACACTTTTTAATATCTATTTTTAAAGAATAGAAATTAAGGAGTCTTGATCTCTCAAGATATTCAGCATATACATTATTATTACTTTTAATTTAGGTTCTTTATTTTCTTGTCCAAATGAATGGATGTGATCAAAGTTATACAACATCTAGGTTGTGGAAGACTTATAACAATTCTGATTGCTTTGTTAAAATAAATAAAGCATGATAATTACGGTGGCACTATTATCTTAACATGAAGCTATAACTTCATGTCACTTTTATTTTATTTTTGCATATATGTATATATGTGGAGATAAGAGGACAACTTATAGGAGTCAGTTTCTCCTTCCATGTGGGTCCCAGGTATCACACTTATGTCTTCACACTTGGTGATAAGCACTACTACCCACTCAGTCATCTCACCAGCTGGTTAATTTTTTATTTTTTGTTGTTAGGCATGGGGAGAAGCTGGAATCCCAACATATATATGGCTTTTTATAAAGAAAATATTTCTTTCCAGACAGTTCATCACTTCAGAGTTTGAGTCTAGGCTCTGGGATAGCAGAGAAATATCTCAAGACCCTTCAGAAATCCAGGAAGAGGTTGAATGAGAATGTCCCTCACAAGTTCATATATTTACATGTACATATATATTTGCATCCAGTTGATGAACTGTTTGGGAAGGGTTAGGGGGTGTGGCCTTGTTGGAGTAGATGAGGTCTTGCTGGGGGAGATGTGTCATTGGGAGTAGGCTATTGGAAATAGGCTTTGAGGTGTCAAAAGCCCATGCTGGGACCAGTCTCTCTTCTCTTTTCTTCTCTTCTCTTCTCTCTCTCTCTCTCTCTCTCTCTCTCTCTCTCTCCCTTCCACTCTTCCTCTCTCCCTCTTTGCCTGTTGCCTGTTGATCAGGATGCAAAGTTCTCGGCTCCTCTTCAGCACCATGCCTGCCTGCATGCCACCATATTCCCCACCATAATAACAGACTAAGCCTCTGAAACTGTAAGCCAGTCCCAAATTAAATGTTTCCTCTTTATAAGAGTTGCTTTGGTCATGGTGTCTCTTCATGGCAACAGAACAGTGACTAAGACAAGGGGCTTCAGTGGGTACTCAGCTGGGACATATTACTACATAAAACTATCTGTGTTAGGATCACCTCAATTAAAAAACACAAGGAGTAGCTCAAGTCCTGTTAAGGTACAAAGTGGAGGAGAACAGGGGACTGGGGGATGGCTTGGCATTTATTAGCCCTTCCTTGCTGTTCAATTATGAGGACTGGATCCTAGTACCCACATATGCCTGTAACTCTAGCTATGAGGGACCTCATGCCTTTTTCTGTCCTCCATACCATGGACCAGGATGCATGCGCATGCCCCCCCCCACACACACACACACACTGGGTGGGGCATGGGGTGATATATACATGCACAAGCACATACATACACAAATAAATAAATTTTTAATAACAATTGGGTTGAGATTTTCTCAAAACCCTATAGCAGGAAATAGGAAGAAGCAAACATCAGGGGATCAAACATTGTGATGGTTTTTAGACTATCGCTTAACTGTCTCAACTGTCCTCAAAGTACCAGCATACAGAGAGTGCTCAGGGTGCTTTCTGAGCAAATGGACACTTATAAGGAAGTGATTTCTCCAATGAGGTTTGCTTACTGAACGATGTTTTCCATTCAGGCACTCAGACTTCAAATGAGCCTCGGGAGAGGTGAGCAGAGGCAGAAGACAGTTAGAGATAAAGGTGCCATTTACCACCTGTAACTTAGGAAACACCAGAAACAGCTGCACTGCCTGGCAGGAGAAGACTCTGCAAGAGTTGTCTCTATTGTTTAAGTTAGACAGGACTTTTGGAAAGGGATGTTTATCCATCTGAGGAAACCCCCACATCAGCAGATCCCAGACCCAACTACTTGAGACTCATCAAACACCCAAAAGATGTCAGGGTGCTAGACACATTTGTACACACACAAAAGCTCCCCTTTGAGTAATTAAAATAAGCAGGATCATAAAGGTGTCTAATTCCTGAATACCCCTATCAGGCAGATGTGATAAACCCCATAAAATGGGCAGAAGCCAAGCCTGTCTGCAGAGAGGCCTCCCCCTGTCTGAGAGAAGAACCTGCTTTGGGTGATAGAGTAAAAATTGCTTGCAGATGAATCTTATGATAAAAATGTATTTAATTGGAAAGTAAGTATTGTACTCTGTTACATTCTCACATTTGATGATACATGTTCGGGCTTCTTGTTGTTTTGTTTTAGTTTAGTTTGAGAGTATGTTTATTTAGAAGTTCTTTTTCATTGTTGTTTTGCTTTGCATTCTTTGAGGTGATATTTTGTTATATTGCTCAAGCTAAATTTGAACTCCTAGGCCCATTTGACCCTCCAACCTTGACATTTCAAGTGGCTGGAACTAAAGACATGAACCAGCACACAGAAAATCCGTCTTCTAATAGAGGGCAATGTATTAATTGTCTGGCCTATTGACGGGTGTTCATATCATGATTCTACTGCAGCTATTTTACTAGAAAAAGTCATGGACCAATGTATTTCCTATCTGGGGACCTTCTGGACCTCAAATCATATCCTGGCCCTTCTTAGTCATCCATGCCTGTGCCAAGAGACTATCACTTATTTAGTATAATCAAACTCAAAGTAGTGTAAGTTACTCAGTGTCTCCAAACAGACTCACACACTTCTAGTCTTCTTACTCGTAACAAAGGTAACACTGTAGTGCTATGGGAACACCACAGTCGTCAACAAATGCTCTTAAGTCTACTGGGAAAAAGAAAACTCCATCAACAATACAGACTGCACTTCAAAACTGATTGTTGATACAAATGTGAAAATTAAAACAAAAATATTTGTATTAAAATAATTCAAAACAAAGTCTTCTTAAACAGGACAGAGTGTCCTATCTAAAAAATTAAAGGATGATAAATTAGATTACATTAAAATAAATGGCATTGTATTTATCTAAATATATCATAAATATGAACAGAAGATATTCAAAATATAGACAATTCATAACCGACCCATGTGCACAACATATAATGAGCCTTCACAAATCAATAAGAAAAAAGCAGATAATTCAACCAAACGGCCAGTAAATATGTAGAAAGCAGTCTCTTTACCTCATTATTACTAGGGAAATAAAAAGAAAGAAAGTCACCCACACGTGACATGAACACATGTGTAGTGGGAGGGCTAAAATAAAAAAAATTAAAAAAAACAAGTGGCAGCCAGTTCTGTCACAGGTAATATGGGGAAGTCTCCTACCTGGTGGGGGTGGGGGCTGTAAGCAATACAACTTTTGGCAGACTACTCCCGGGATCTATCAAAGCTAGCATGTCTGTGCCTGAGGCTTGGGAGTTTCTGTTGTGGACTCCCAAATTTGGATGCATACATTCATCAATAGAAATCTGTAAGTCATAAATCTGTAAACAGAAATCTGTAAAAGATAGCAGAATGTATAAATAAGCTTTGGCATATTCATACCAAATATGGAGTAAGACAAGAAATGCAGATGACCTGCTACATGGTATGACCAACAACAGTAGAGACAAAAATGGAATCATATGTACTTTAAGATATTTCTGTGAAATTTCAGAACAGTATCTATGGTGAAGTAGCCACAGAGATAGCTCGGTAGAAGAGAAGCTAGGGTACAAAGGGGATGCTGGTGGGGACAGTGTACTAGGGGACTTGCACAGACGGCTCTTTGGGTACTGGTTGTCAAGCGTGCTTACTGTGAACAATTTTATCAGACTTCATAGGTTTTTACGCTTTTCTGTATATTGTACTTCAGTAAAAAGCTTATATCATACAGAAAATATAAACATACAATGAATTTAGAGAAACAAGTGTCTGCAGGGGAAACCCTGAAAACTGTGTTGTAAGTCCAAGCTTACTAAACAAAACAAAATCGAAAACTTCTGGTTATCCCCAGGTTTCTTTTGTACAATGGAATCTTATCTTTTGATTTATTTGTGACATATGACCTTCTTTCTAAAAGAATTTGAAGCCACAGCCTTATTTATTGAACACAAATAGATTAGAGGCTCATAGTTTTTCCTAGAAGTTTTGGGGACATCAAAATTGTTCAATTTTCCTTAGTTTACTTTTACTTTTTTCCCATGTTAATATTAAGAATTTAAGTACCATTTCTCTTGGCTAACACCCTCTCATAAAGATTAACAAGCCTAATATTTACATAAGAAGCAGAGAAACTAAGCTGAGAGAACACAGTCCACCCAGTCAGGCTCTATGGACAGCTTTAGCCAGTGACTGTGGTTCAAGTCTAACAGCCTTGGGTTCCTTAGAAAGAAAGAAAAAAATTGAGTAGTTATCTCAATAATGTAAGCCAAGAAAAATGGCCATACTACTCAGGATAAAGAGGGGCCACTGAGACCAAGCCTGCCCCTCGTGAAATGGAGTCCAGCTGGTCAGAAAGAACTGGGGTTTCCACTCTGATGTGTTTACTGGCTTTCAGCCCTTCTGGGCGGCTTTTCAGGGACAAGGCTATTCTCACATTTGTCTGACGTCTCATGGCTTATCAGCCCTTCTAGAGTCTAGATCATGCTCACCCTAAAAAGGAAATGCAGAAGATGGTCGTTCTTGCTTATCATTATGACGGCGGGGGTGGGAATGATGGAAAGACTGAAGCCCATGTGTGGGGAGACAGAAGGCCACGTGGCTGGTAAGTCCCTCAAAACACAAGGCAAGAACACATTCTGTGCGCTGCTTTATCCTCTGTGCCAGGAGATTCTCTGGTTTTTCTAGGGTCTTTGATAAGAACACAACCCCAAAACTTAAGGAAAAGTAAGTATTAGGGGATTAAGCAAGCTGCAATCGGGGTGACGGTGCAAGGACAGGCTTCTCCTTTGGGGTTACGTCTTACTGAAGCACACAGAAAGGCGTGGGTACAGGTGAGAACTGGGACTCATTAAGTTGGTCAGGGCAGCAATGCCCATCAACTCTACTTCAGGATGGTTCTACCAGCAATGACGAAAACCCTTACAACCGGGGTAGGCTTTCCCATAGATTGGGAACTGACACCTGCGGTTGCGGAGATAGTGTTCTAACATCTGCTCATGGGGTCAGTAGACGTGGGGTTTTTCCTGCTTGAGGTAACATGCAGCCCATACTTCAGAGCCCAGCAGAAGTCGCTTGGAACTACAGTTGTACCTTTCACTTGACTGTGTCTCAGAACAAGTTACTTCTTGCTCCAAGTATCAAGTTCTCTGGCCACAATGTAACAATGATAAACCAGGTGTGATGGCACAGGCCATCCCAGCATTCAGGGGGCAGAGGCAGGAAGATTGTGCGATCAAAGTCAGCCTGGGATACTCAGTGAGTAGCTTGTCCATCTCCATCTGTCTGTCTCTCACTCTGTCGCTCTCTCTCTTTCTATGTCTCTCTCTCGCACACAAAAAGATAATACCTACCCATTGTAAAAATAATAAAGTATTGTGCCATATAGTAGGCAATAAATTTTAATCTTTTGCAGCCTTTCCATAGGGTTTCCTCTGAGTGTTTAAAACAAACACGAGATTAATATTTTGTGTCTTCCTTTTCAGATGGAATGAAAGAAAGGCATATATCATTTGTATCCATTCCATATATAAATATAGGATAAAAATGTACGGCTGTACAATAACATCAGGAGGTCTAATGTCAGAACCTGACTCCTCCCCCTTTCTTCCTTTTCACACAGAATTAATCTGATTAACTCAATGCATGTGTCCCTTTCCTGGAATAGAAACTGCAATAATCTTCCCCTTAATTTCAATAATTGATTAAGGTGGCAAATGCCTGTCTCTTACAGACCCGCCTTTCTAGGTCTGATGTTGTCAAATACTGCCTGAAAGAAAAGACAAGTATCAATTTCTAGGCTCACTTCAGACGTTCCCTGGACATGCGAGTCACAAACAGAAGGGTTTGGGTGTTTTATTTTTACTATATTATATGTTTATTAGGGGTGCATGTCACAACACAGGTCTCGATGTTAGAGGATGACTTTTGGGAGTCTGTTCTTCCCTTCCACCGTGTGGGTGCCAGGGATCCAACTCAGGTCAGGTTGGCAGCCTTTTACCCACTGAGCCATCCCACCAGCCTAGTAAAGGGTTCTTAATCCGTATTCCTAAAAGTTTGCTTCAAAAAGCAGTCTTTTCAAAATCTATAGCTGTTCTTCTGTAGCAGTGTTCTGCTGAAGCTTGTAATCCTATGGCTATCCTCTACACCCAGACCTGACCTGCTCATCCAGTTGTCCCAATCTGTCCACGGCCCAGGCTGGCCTTGAACTCACAGAGTTCTGCCTGCTTCTGCCTCCCAAGTGCTGATATTAAAGGTGTGCACCAGCACTGCCTGGCCATATTCTGAGATACTTAAACATGAGAGAGAGACTTTCACCGAAGCCATAGGGTTTAATACCAAACAAGTTCAAGAACCATTTCCATTAGTTTCCTGCTGGCCTCTTGCTATCGACTAAACACCTCCAGCCATGACTATTTCCCTACTGAACTGCTGCTTCCATATCAGGCTGCAAAGTCTTCACTTTGTCCACCTGCCCCCAACCCCACACATATGTCTAGTCATAGTGGTGCCTTCCAGCACAATAAGAGATGGGTAAGTCTTGCCCCTTCTCCACAATGGAGAGCCAGCAATATGGAAGAAAACCATTGTGTTTGTATGCATGCCTTATTGAATCAAGCATGCAATGCAAAACATTTGCTGAGAACAAACCATGTATGTAGTACTGCTAGAGATGCTAAGACAGGAGGCCTAAATAACATGATATTTATAAACAAGAGTCTCACAATAGCCACCTAGAACTTTTGGCTGTGACCTGGCTTCTGGAATCACCCATGTCTTCTGCCCCTAGATACATCAGATACATCCTTGATTCTTCTCTTAAAATATAGAAGACAAAAATTGATAGGTAAGTCTAAACATTAGACCCATGTCCATTTCCTAGTTCCAGTACTGTACCATTGTTGAGTACAGCGCTAACAGTAAGGCATGCTAGGTGAAGGCTACATGGGGCTTCCCCACGTTTCTTTCAACTTCCCAGAAATCTAATTATTTCCGGTTTTTTTTAAATTAGATAAGTGAGATTTCAGTGACAATTCAAAGTGTAATAAAAGGCCTAACCTTGGATGAGTCTACACACTCCAATACTTCTGGAAATATGCATAGGAAAAAAACTGAAAGCAGAAACTTCTAGACAAAGGCTCACACTCTACTATCCCTCGGAGACTTTGTCATCTTGGGCTCCAAAAGTCCAAATATGTGTAGGGCCTGCTCCTCTTTCCAATTCTGGAGCATCTGGAAGCTCAATGCGTTTGTCCACATTCCCTGTCACCCGGAGGGTCTACCTGGGTAGGACTCAAACCAGCAGGCCTTAGAATCCAACATAGCTGACACTAAAACACAGGTCACCACTTCCTACCTGTAGTAGCCTGGGCACATAATTTTCCCTCTTCAAACTCTGCAAAAGAGAGCTGGTGGCAGGAACTACTATCGATGTGTTGAAGAAAGAGTCATTAAATAAAGTAATTAGTATTCATCTCACGAGAAGGCTCAGCACCCACCAAAATGCTTGTGCAGGGACCTCATACAGGAAAAGGTCTAGGTTTCAAGACACACTCCTACGTCTTTTTTCCATATTCTGGCACCTCCCCAGCCTGCCGAGACTAATCCGATTTCCAGTTACTCCAACCCAGGGCTCCTCAATCTCCAATGAATTACCCGTTTGAATTTTTATGTTTTCTTTTATTTTTATTGCAATCTGTCAGCAACTAATACTTCAGGGGAAAAAAAATAAATTAGCCGTTAGAGAAGTATAATTTTAAAAACAACATAGAAGCTCTAATTTTTTAATTCTTCGATTCAACAGACACGTTACTTTGTGAGCCAGGAGGATGTTTCTAAAAGCAGCCTTTCCATTTCCATCCTCCTCACCACGAGCGGGCACCAGGCATTTGGCAGAGTCGTGCAGTGGACTCTGCTCAGCAGCATCTTTCTCCAAGCTCCTAAGAGCCGGGGAAAATTTAAGGACCGAGCTTTTCAGTCTCTGGGCCTTGCATCCTGACTTCCTCACTTAGATTTCAAGCTCTCTGGATGCGAGGACTGTGTCCACTGGCCCTACCATGCGACCAGACGCCTTGTGGGAGTTTAATTAGCTGCTGACAACCTAAAGATTTAAACAGACACATTATTTACTTTTACCTTTTCACAGTTTAGACAACTTAATGGGTGCATTCGTAAAGACCTGCCCCAGGAGAACGTTCCGTCCCTTGGCATTCTTGTCTGTCTGACTCCGTCTCTGTTTTTCTCCCCTGCTCCTGGTTTCATCTTCACTTAACTGAAATGAACCGACATGGTCACTGCTTCTCTTCTACTGAGGGAGAAGACAGAATAATTTGCAGAAAGTGCCATTCATCAGGAAAGTCAACTTCTGGCTTGCTAGATAAACATGCAAGGAAATGGAAGAGCGTCTACTAATTTACTTCCCAGGGACACCATCAGGCTAATCTTTTGATGTCTCTCTGACACTGGCACATGGTGGCTGCTCAATGAGCATCTGTGTGAAGGAGAACAGGGTGCCAGCAAGTCACCTCTTCAGTCACGTCGCTGGTAATGTATGCGCATCTGTGACCAACACGGTGCAGTGGCTGGCAATGACCCAGAATGGGTTTAGGGTGCCCTAGGGAGGTTGTCTACTCTGGCTGAACAGTAAAATCACCTAGAAAAACTTGTAAAGATACTTATGTCTGTACCTCAGCCCCAGAAACCATTTGACGTGAGTAGTCTAAACCGTGCCCAGGGTATCCATATTTTTCATGTAACACAGGAAATTCCTGCATGCAGCAGTATAAAAAAGTACTGACTTAGAACCCACTCTTCCATATGGGGACTCAGCAGAGGTCCTTAGAATTGTGCTCAGTAGACAAATGACTGGACGGATGGGCAAGCAGAGGGGCAAACAGAAAGCTGGTCTTGACCCTCTCCTCAAACCCTTCCTCCAACCGCTCTTCTCCCAAGGGTTAGTCTCAAGCTCCAGCCAGCATGCATCTAAGAATGCACAAACTGGCCTCATCCTTGCCTTTTTCAAGCAGGAAACTTTTTGCTTTCTGGAAGATACACCCAGAAGGTTTCAAGCCTCACTGGTCTCTGCTCACACAGGAGAGGAACACTATATCATTTATTTCTTGCTAACCTAATGACTGTTAGTCGATTGTTTTTCTGGAAGCCCCTAAGTTCAGGATGCTGTCTGAGACTGCAGACTTCCAGAGGCCAGAAGGGGGTGGGGAGGGCTGAGGTGACAGCTGCCTACTGAGGGCAGGCATAGGTAACAAACACACAGACTCCTGGATCACCCACCATCTCATGTCAAAGGGCAAGGAAGGCTTGGCTGAACTCCCTATCTCCATCAGCAGTGTGCGCTTGGGGCACCCGAGCTTCTGACCTCTGCATGCCTCCTGGATTGCTGCCCCTCCCTAACCAACCCCCACCTTCCACCCCTCCACCCTGCTTGCATGACCTGGAGAAGCCCCTGAATTTGTCATTCTCCCTCTGCATCCTGGCCTTCCCACTCCTTGAGTCGCATACTGAGCTAATTTGGATGCTGTGTGGGGATGTTTGGAAGGAGAGGAACACAGGGAAGCTGGGGAATCTGTTGTGAAATCCAACACATTTTTTTAAGGTGGAAAAAAAGAAGCAGCAAAAAAACGCATTAGCTTCTGGGAAAGCACTCTCAGCCAAACACTCCTCAGGTCTCCGGTCCTACCCACCTAATAGTTTTAATTGTCCAGTTGATTTGTCCTACAACAGAAAATTGTTCTTTTCTTTATTCAGGATATCTATCCTGCTTTTAAAAAACAGTTTGAAGCTTCAGACTTCCTTGCTGAACACATACAGTGTAGAGCTTTTTAGTCATCACTGGAAGCCTGAGGAACATCGAGACTGCTAAATTTTGCTTGTTGTATCCCCCCAACCCAGCCTGCCTGCATATTGATGATGTGCTATGGCCAGCATTTACAAGCATTTTCTGGGTTATTTTGCCTCTACGCCCAAATGGAAAAGGATGCCTGTTTCTTAGCACTCTGTTAGGCTCTATTTGTGGTTTCCCTCCTACAATTCTTACAGTTCAGGAGCTAAACTTTGGGCTCTACTCGGGTCAGCCCTCTTGCAAGTGGTATAACCAAGATTCAAGCCCAGGCTGAATCATCATCAGTGCTCACAGGAGATCGAGCATCTTCACCTGACAGCAAGCTTTGCACAACACCACAGAAAACCATCCGGCCGGGTCTCTTGAGACCACTTTTCTGTCAGTGCAGGACTCAGGAAGCCCCAGCTCACTCCCACCTCCCTCTGACTTCACAAACTGTGTGGTTTGCCTGAACCATCAGCTTGCAAACGAGAGGGAAAGTATGGTCACCATTCACATGCAGGTGGACACGAGGACACACACGCCTCTTCTCAGTGCGGCTGGTAGAAGGGAGGAGGGTGGTATCCAGCCCAAAGGGGTGACCTGCGGACTATGTGATTCCTAATAACACTTCCCCTTCCCAGAAGCACCTCTCAACGGCAGGGATTCCCGAGAAAATGATTCATTCATTCACCATCAAACTGGCATGCACGACACACCTAGTGCATGCCCCGTATGTACTAAGAACTGTACCGGGGTCTGGGGACAGAGCAGTGAACAAAGCAGCCACGGTCCCTGCTATGTTCACCATCTTCATAAGCCCAACTGCTACCAAGGAGCAAGACGGGGGTTCCACGGCCTCTGTGTGGTGACAGAACCTCCTGACACACTACCTTAAATTTAGAGCTGAGGCACTTTTGTGGGTGGAGAAGGAGGAGTATAGGAAACCAAACTGGTTGCTATGCAACAGCGATGATTTATTCTTAGCAGGAGCAGGAAGAGCAGCATGAAGCTGGGAAAGCAGCATGGCGCAGGGGTGGGTGGGGGGTGGAGCCGGGTGTGGGGGAGGCTGGAGGAGGACAGAGAGGGAGGCAAAGTGATGCACAGCAGTGCCGAGGCTGCACCTGCAGCCCTCACCCCAGAGGCTCTCTCAAATGGACCTACCACATCATCTGCTCTCCGGAGGCTTTGGGAGAGTGTGGGGACAGCCCCAGGAACCACAGAAAAGCCCTTGTTTGGAAACCTGAAATTAACCTTCAGGTATAAGTAGACTTGTACTGAATACCAAAAAGGGACAAAGAGTGTAAGATTGAAGATAAGAACCCACCACCAGGGAACAGGGCTCACATGCGTAGAAACGCTTGGCCAACAATATTTCCAAAGCGCCTCCTCCAGGTCCACTGTCACCTGCAGCAGAATGGGGAGGGGCAGGAGGTGACAGTATCTTCCCAAAGGAATACATGTGCCAGTGGTGTGCAGGGGAAGCTTACTGATGACAGATACATCCCTGTAACCTGGTGCCATGCATAAGACTAGCTAAGCACTGGGCCTGTTCCGGGAGACATATGGCAAGTGAACTCAACACATCAGGGCCTCGGAAGCCTGACCTCTAGCTAGAGAGACTCATTAAGCAAGCCTTTGCATGTGACACCTGTCTGTGACACTGGGTACACATTAGCAGGTTTGGGTGAGTGTAGAACCAAGGGTCCTGTGGAATACTTGGGAAGGGCTGCCTGGAAGAGGCAGGGCTGAGAACAGTGGGGCAGGGAAACTGCTCATTGCTGAAATGGCAGGGCATCAGGAAGGCTGGGCAAGGTTCTCGAAGCTGCACCGCAGAGCTGGGGTGCAAACCCGGAGCTGTACAGGCTCCATTAACCCGTGCTGCCTCTGAGACACTGAGGAAAGGGGTGTGCGCAGAGTCTGACAGATACAAAGATGCTGAAAGGGGGCAAAAAGCAAAGGAAGAGAGCTGAGAGAGGACCAGCTATAGCCAAAAGGAGAGAGCAGTGGATAGAAAGAATAGGACCCAGGTGGTCAGGAACCTGCCGCGCACTAGGTGCTACGGAAGGCAACGGTATATGAAACGGACTTATATTTGAGTGAATTTATGACCAGGAAGATGAATTGTGAAAATTAATAATTAGTGAGGTATTACAAAAAGTATCAAACAAGGTATACAAAAGTAATCGTAATACTGTTGACATGGTGGATGGCTGCTTCCAAGCATGGTGTCATAGGGGGTTGGACCTGGACTTGGTGGATTCAGGCTGAGGATGTGCAGGTGAGAATAAAGGTCAACCATTTGAGACAGGAAAAGCTTCACCTAGAAGGTAAAGACAGCAAAGGCAGGGGGCAGACCACTCTGCTTGGAGGTGGCCTCTGTGCAGCAGTTCAGAGACACTAAACTGGTAGAACGCACCGCTTCGACTGCTGGTGAGGACTGCAGGTGAGGCTGGGAAAGCCCGCTGACTGCTGGGTCAAGAAGATAGATGCTTAAAGAGGGAGGAGGTGGAGCAGAGGGAAACAGTGACCCTCAGAGCCCAGGAAGGAACATGTGGCCTGGGGTGAAGACAGTCGGAACCAGCGAGTGGCACTGGCCTGGCAAGCACCCCTGGGCTCCCAGGTAGCTCCAGAACAAATAGATAAGCCTTTCTCTCTGGGGAGAACAAAATTCACCAAGTCTCAAGAGAAAGGGGATGCCATATTCAGAATGAGAAAAGCCCAGGAAAAATAATAACGATGGAGAGGGCGGTAATGAGGCAAACTAGCTCCACTTTACAACTCTGCTTAAGGTTCCTCCAGGACACGGCGTGCAAAACAAACCATAATTCAGCTTAAATGGGTGAGCGGTGCTTCCCAGTGCACTGCCACAGGGGACTCTCAGGACAGGAATTAGACCGTGACTCACTCCATGTGAAACAGCTCTGGATCTCAGGACAAGCAAGGCAAGGTTGCAGGAACAGGAGATGGGTCAGTTGTTACCCAGGGTGATGCAAACCCTCCTCTGCTCCCTAAGCCCCCAGGGGAGACAGGACAGCTCGTTTGTGACCTGGGAACTGTATGTTCTCTTAAGAAATGTCACAAGGACTCAAGCAGACTCTCAGAGCCAGTGCTCAATTATTCCCACTGAGTGAGGCTTATGGGTCCTGTCTAGGAAGAGTCCACTTCCTATTTGAAGCGGCAGTTCCTGCTGTGCTATTGTGTGGAATATCATGGGGGGGGGGGGAGTGCCTAGTGTCTTGGTGTATTGTAAAGAATCAGACAGTGGAGTCAGGAGGACTATGTGAAGGGCATAGCTGTTCCATCTGGCCAAGTGTGGGAAACCCTCCACCTCTCTGAAAAGCAGACACACGCTGAACACCTGGCACAGCGCAGGACATAGGCCACGCCACACAAATTTTAACCACCCCAGAGAGGAACTTCACTGCTATCCACTTCTTGTTGGTACAGTTTGAGTGCCAATACCTGCAAGCTATATTCCCTGAAACAGCACACACACACACACAAAAAAAAAAAAAAATAAGTGATTTTCTTCTTCTGTCTGTTATATGTCAATCATGATTCTCCTGATCAGCTGATTTGGGTCACCTGAAGCTGAATTTCTTCCTCAAAGTCTGAAAGAAATGAAGAACTCATCTATAAATACAGCCTGGGGCCCCACATGACACCTTTACCTGCCAGGCAGGGGTAGCTGGAATTTCACCATTAGAGTTTTGTTTCCTTGGCTTGTTTTCCTTACATTACAAACTCTTCAATGAGAAATAGCCCACTACATTTAGCTGCTACCACTCACAAGTAAAGAGTACCATATCAGATGCCTGCAGGAGCAAGCATTTTAATGGCTGGGGGAGGAGGTGGGGAGGAGCGCATTTTAGGGCTGGAATCACCACTCTTTGGGTAGGCTGTTGAACTGTGAGACCAGGGGGACACGGGGTCTCAAAAGGCCATTTTCACTGCTTCATTTGGGTCAGCCTTGATCACCAGATGAGAAGGGGTCACAGAAGAGATAATCCTGCCGGCTACAAGTCCCATAAGACAATGTGGGACACAAAGTACCACAGAAGGGTCATTTCTATCTCCCACGAGAAAAAAATAATGGAGATCAAGGTATATATGATGAGAGAGCGTGATCAGAAACCCAGAAGCATGTTGAGATGGTGCAGAACTACAGGGCCCTCCATGATCAACCCGTGCATCCCCTGTGCCCTCTCTGTCCCGAAACTCCTCTCAGGAATATCCAAGCCCAAGACTTGGTCTCATCCCCACTCCTCAGCTCTGACACCTTTGTTCCCCTGGCTTCTCCCCAACGTCTCAACCCCTCTTGTGGTCCTCAATATACTGTAAAGCTTTGTCTCGCCTCTCCAGGGCACCCTCCTTGCCCCTCCCGGAGCAGAGGGACACTGTCCAGCAGGGAAGAGCGGCGGTTAGAAGGCCTGAAGCTGGCTGGTGCATAACTCTCTGTAGATGGAATAAAGGAAGCTAAGGCACTAGAACGTCAGCCCCGCAGTGACTCAAGAGGATCACACCACAGGAAGCCCCACAAGGCACAGCCCTTGGTTCTGTTTCTGAAGGAGCTTCCCTTACTCAACACATCCGCCCTGACTGACACACAGCACCCACACAGCATGCTTCTGCAGAGAACAACTCACGGGGCGTGCCTCTGCCCCTCATTACTCTGCTCCTCGGTATCCTAGGAGATGCAGGGCTCACAAAGGGAAGAGGAGTGTTCTCAGCCCCTCAGCAGGCTCCTTAGTGCTACAAAAGGACTCTGATGTGACCCTGCTAAGGACATTGCTACATTCCTCTGACCCCATGCATCAATTATCTCCACAAAAGACTCCTGTCCCTTCACATCTTTATGACAGGCTCCACGACAAACCCAGACATGGGCAATGTAAGAGAACACCATGCTACCTCTGGCTAACTTCCTTTCCCCCAGCAGAAGCACCAGGAAGATGAATGCTATGTCCCCCATGACGGCTTTCTGAAGACAAAAGCCACAGCCAGGAGACACACATGAGCCCCTGACTCTTCTTTCTGCCAGTGCCATCTCCTGCATTCCAGTTTGCACTGGTAACTGGGGAAGGAACTTCATAGAAGGGAGAGGCATGAGGATGCACGTGGCAGGTGGAGGGGGGGAAATGCAAGGAAGGGGAGAAACTTGAGGAGATCTTTTCAGACCTCAGCATCTCCTGTCTCGTCAGACTTCTCTCATCTCCTGCCTCAGCCACCCTTTTAATCTTTGGCGCTGGCACTGGTATTGATCGAGATTTATCTTCTGACCCGATTCTCCATCTCAGTCCATTGCATGTGAAATGCTTGAATTTGTCAGATATTCTGAGCACCAAAGCCCAAGCAAGGAAGTTGCCAAGGCAACAGAGTATTCTTTGGTACAAATGCTCATAGTGGGGGAGGGGGCAGAGCGCAGACTCTCTATCCCCTACTCAGGTTCCCTCCTTTAGTCAGATCTAGGAGACTTCAAAGAGGAAGAGGCCTGATGAAAAAAAAGGTCAGCTAAGCTGCTAACTATCAGGTAATCCAGCAGACAGAATTTGTAGTTCTAGTTAAATGTCTAGCTCACTAATCCCAGAGGACACAGCTGGAGACAGAAAGAAGGCTTGGGGGAGGGGGGAGCAAGGATTGTTTCAGGGGACTCCAGAAATTGCAGGACAGACCCTGGGAACCTTGAGATGCTGGCCCATCTCACACTCTGGCTGGAGCCATTGTCTCTTCCTCTCTTGATCTTTCTTGATCTCCATACTTCCCTTCAGACCCATAAAAACACCAACTCACAGGATCAAACATCTGCATCCCCATGCTGTTCAGGAAAAACTGTGCCCCTCAACCCTGCCCTTCACAGACCCCAGTGTGCTCAGAAACCCCTGGCCATGTCCCTGTGTCCAACCCACACCCAGAACATCATTGCCAGCCATCTCCCTTCTCTGGACTGCAGTCTCCCCCCAAAGAGGGGAGCTTCCCTCTTCTTCCAAACTGCAATATTTCTGGAAATGGTGAAAAAAAAAAAACTCACAATTTGCCTGGGAAGGCTCCTCAGAGATCCTTCCAAGAAGTCAGTGGCAGCATCCCTGAACCAGGACTATGTTCTCAGGGTGGTCCCCCGCCATTGCAGCTCCCAGGTTCTGAGAGCGAGATGAGAAACCAATGCAGAACACGACATCTTCCACATTCCTATCACTCTACTCCAAACGTTCCACAGCCTCCAGCATGAGCCGTTCCCTTCGGTGAAGACCCCCGCCCCTCACCGCTCCCTCCACTACTCTGTGCTCACTTCCATGAATCTGTGAGGCCATCAGGAACGGACCTACCCCTTCTGAAGCTTTCCTCACCAGGCAGCCAGGGGGGCTCTTGCCCTACTCTGCATGCACCAGTCTCACCCTGTATTGTATTGTTAACAGGTTTACAGGTGGTCCCACAGCATCTGGAACAGAGATCACACTTATTATTTGTTTAGGGTTTTCCTTATTCATCGTTCAGCAAAACCAAGCAACATGAGTCTCTCTGGGCTAAACACATCCCTTGAGAAGAGGATTCCATTAGCCCCAAGTCTTTCACTTTGCTTTCTCTCCCGGTTATACTCTCCCTGCTGAGTCCCACACATCCTTCCCTGGTACCCAAACTGTCACAGCCGCTGCATCTGCCACCATTTCCCCTGCTCATTCAGGACAGCTCAAGACGTCTGTCCCATCTCGGAACCACTAAAGCCACATCCCCACCCCCAACCTCTGGACTCCCCGTGCTATGCAAATCAGGCACAGCTTTAAGGAGCAGCATCACCATCTTGGTAACAGACACTCTGGGGCAAGCAACCTCAGGACCATCTTTTCCCCGGTCATACACCACCCTGAGCATCTGTGTCCAACGTCAAGACTACAGGAACTTATGACTGCTCTAACCATTCCCCTCTAACACCCTCAAGGCCTCCTGGCAGGAAATGGTTATTGTTCTCCCCATGAGGAATTTCTGCCAGTCAACACTCTACCATCCTCCCAAAAGTTATCCAGACACCAAACTCATCCCCATTTCATCTTTCAGGTCCTTCCAACTGGCTATTCCATGGTAAGAGGGTGGGCCATAGTTTCTGGTTAGGTGATAGATCTGATCCCAAATCCATCCCACTCAGTGATCTTGGCATTGGTGAAATTCATTCAGCATTTGCTAACTGCCCACTCTTTTTCTAAGAGATCATAACTCTCATAATGGGGTCCCCAGACCAGCAGCATCAGTGTCACCTGGAAACTTGTAAGAAGTGCAGAATCTTGGGTACACCTGGACCTGTTGAACCTCAGATGCTCCCTGTGGTTCTGATGAATGCACAACCTTGAAGACCCCTGGATTAGCCCCTGTGAATGCACATGTATATGGATACACACACACACACCTATAATGAGTCAAGGGCTGGAAGTGTATCTCAGTAGTAGGACTCTGCCTAGCATTCATGATGCCCAGAGTTCTGTTCCTACCACCACACACTGAAAAGTTGATTGAAAATATTAAACAGCAGTTCTCTGCCCTAGCTGCATATTAAAATCAGCTGGAAGGCTTTGAAAAGGACCCTAAGGCCTGAAGCCCACCCCAGATCCATATTATCAGGACCTCTGGAGTGGGCAAACCATTACAAGGAAATGTGCTGAGAGCCGGAACTCTGTAAGGCATGCAGGGATCTGAGAGGGGAGATCGACAAAACGGGGGTCAGAGCAGGCATCTTCACCAACCATGCGTCCTTTCCCATGTCTAACACATGGGTGTGTTAATATGCCTCTTGTAAAACTTGAGTATCCCCAGATGATGTGTGAAAATGCTGGGTGTGTGGCTGATGCTCAGGCCAGGTCACTCTTCTCCTTTTACAGTCTGGGGCCCATACTGACTGAGCAAAGTAGCTGGGCCGATGTGTTCATGACCCCTGTTCCCAGCACATCACCAAGAACGCACCTCCTCCCACAGGAAAACTTCATATCTGTATAACTTGAAGAGTTCTCTTCAGCATCTATCCTGAATCCCCACTGTTCTGAATTGCTATAGCCTAGAAAACAAAACAGCCAGGTCCATGGGAACCTCATAAGCCAGCTCCTAGCATAGACCCCAGGCATCTGACAGCCACAGCTCTTTGGAAAAGCATCTCTATAAAGCAGATAGACAAAGGCCACTGGAGTTACACTAAGAACACACTGTCCCATTTCTGGGCCTTCTCAAGTCCGCTCTGCTGCAGCTCCCGAGAAGTCTCCTGACCTCAGGGTGAAATCTTTCAGCATCAGGCAGAGTCATTCACTACTCAGTCTTCCTCCCCTAGAACATGGGAACTTGGCAGAACATCAGGTTCATCTACCAGCTCAGCTCCTCCCCACATAAGACACAGGAAGAAGTCTGCCATTGCAAGGCATGTCCTTCAGGGGCTTCCTCAATGCTACTGAATCACAGGCTGCCCCATGGCCACCTGAACTGCACATGAGCACGTGGGGGTCGTCACAGCTGCCCTCAAAGCTCAGTGTTTAGCCCAGCAGGGATGAAAGATGTTCTGGTCTTCTCCTAAGTACATCCTTCACTGTCCTTTTAAAATTAAATAGAAGGGGCTAGGATGGTTGGTTGGGATGCAGAACTGGTAACTATGGTGATGGCTCAGCTAGTAAAGTATCCTCTGTGCACATTATAGGACCCGAGTTCAGCTCCCCAAGAACTGTGTAACAGTCAGATGTGGAGGCACATGTCCATAGCCCCAGCACGGGGGCTCGGGTGGCAGGCAGATTACTAGAGCTCACAGGCTGGCCAGCTACATTTGGGAGCAAGCCTCGGGGCAAGTAGTCATGCTATTGTCTACTACATGTGGTGGAAATGGAACTCCTACATCAAGTAGGAAAGAAGCTAGGGAGGGGACTGGGCTTTAGAGAAAAGAGTTTAAACCCCACAGTAGCAGGATAATTTTCCAAAGAGGTTGGGGCTGTCAGGAGGAAAATAGCATTTTTTCTAGGTCAAGACTTTGTGGGGCCTTCAGAACTCTCAGGGGGGAATGTGGAATGTGAGACAAGAACAGCAGTTCCTTCCAAATAGTCATGGGAGAGCAGGAGAAACACAAGTGTGTCTGTCCTAGGGAGCCTTCCCAACAATCCTGAGTTGTGAGGCCCTGACTCTCACCAGACACCATAGGCACCTGTCTGGACCCATTGCCCCTCACCTTCCTCCTCCAAGTCCTGCTATGTATCAAGAAGAACCCTGCCCTGCATGGAACAGAGTCAGAGGTGCTTTCCTTGGGTCTGCATTTTCCTTCAAGATTAACAAGCTCAAGCCAGGCAGGAAGCCCGAGGGTGAAGGTGGGGATATCCTAAGACTCTCGCCAATTTCTGCTCTATCCTGGCCCTGTGTTCTCACTGCTCTCATGACGCTAAGCAAACATGACCAAAGCGGAGCATCAATAGCATGCACCTTTGCCCATCAAGACATATTAGCTTGGAGCGCCAACAGGACAGAGGGAAGTTTAAAGGAGAGGAGACGTATAGAATCCAGTGGCACTCAAATCGATTGCACTAAAGGTACAAAAAAAAAATATGGGGTATTCAAATGCTAGGCAATCTATAATCCAGAATAATTGATATGGTTTGTTAGGTGACAATGAGGCTTGGCTGAAGAGTTGCTACTTAATGACTTATTGTTCGGAAGAGGTGAACATAAACTCCCTGCAGACAAAACACAAGAACAGTGGGAAACAGTCCGTGAAATGGGGAAGACTTTAAACTGAGAATTGCTTGAGTGGGGAAGGCACAGAGGAAGTTAGAGCTAGGATAGCAGTCAGCATTCACCCCTATGTTACAGATGGGGTACTAAGGCCCGGGAAGGCAAAGGCACTGCCTTATCTCCCAGAATCATCTAGCAGAAGCACCAGAGCTAGACACACGTGTCTAACAGAACACTGTCTAACAGAAGTCTAAGTATAAGCACTGTTCTTGAAAATGGAACCCTCTTCCTGAATGCCTGCTGCTGACAGGGTGTCACCTGGACCCTGCAGGCTCCTGGCAGTAACAGCTTCAATAATCACCACGGTCACCTGTTCTGCACCCTGATGTCACAGCTGTCACTAACAGCCCTGAAGCCAAACATGATTCCTAAGTCACTGCCCAAGTAGCTGAAATCACATCATGGTCTTCACTGACAATGCCTTGAATGTTTCCAAAAGGTAAGCTGCTATCAGTTTCTCCAAGGTCAAATACACCTAGGTCTTGTATTTCAGGAGCCATTTTGATTTCCCCAAAACTCTTCAATATCTTGTTCCTTCATGTATGTTTTCCATGTCCTCTGGGCCAATGATTAAGGGGACCCAGATGTCTACTGAACATCCTTCACTGAACAGTGGAGCTAAGAGGTGATAACAGCAGGGGCCTCCTGGCCTCCAGACCTAAGCTCTGTTTAGAACAAGTTGAACAAGAATAACGAGCTAAAATTCACACCCGCCTTCAGAGGCAGGGATCATAAGGATGCTGCTGCTGATGTTGAGTGAAGAGCCAGGGTCTGAGGCCAGTCATCTGGCTCCCACTCCAGCACGACTTCCTTAGTATCGAGCATACTTCACATGTAAGAAAGGATGACATAGTAAGGGAACAGGTTGGGTGAAATCACATATGCATGTGCTAATGGAGTCAGGATCCAGATCAAGACTTACACCATTTACAGGTGCCCAAAAAGCTCCCTCAGGACCCCTTCCAATCAAGACTAGCTATTAGGCTGAGTGTGGTGGCTCATGCCTTTAATCTCAGCCAGAAACAGGCAAATTAAGTGAGTTTAAGATCGACCTGATCTACATATCAAGATCCAGGCTAGCCAAGGCTATTTAGTGAGACCCTATTTCAAAATTTAAAACAATTAAATAGCCATTATTCTGACCTCTTCCACTCTGTTTCTTTTTTGCTTGCTCATACCTCTATGTGTTTAGTATATCAACAGTGCGCTCTCTCTCTCTCTCTCTCTCTCTCTCTCTTTCTCTCTCTTATTCCACATTCTGCTTTATCAATATACAACTATTCAATTTAATATTGACAGAAATAACTTTTTTTCTAGTTTGGGCTGTTATGAATAAAGCTGAAGAAAGTAAACATTCTTGTGCATGTTTTGTTAAATATAAACACTGATATTTATTGGGTCTATCCAGATATATAATTATAGGGTCACTATATATATAATATATATATATAATATAAGATATATAATAGATGTCACTAAAGTGACTATAATAATACATACCTCCATCAATACTTGGTATTATTAATAATAACTGATGATGCAGACTAACAGCAGGGCACTTGCTTAGGATATGAAAAACCCAGGGTTCGATTTCTAGGGCCATTAAATCAATAAATAAGTGAATTATCACTGAGAAACAAGGAGACCTGGGTATCTTTCCAGATAAATGACTTTAGTTGTTAAACAGATTTTTTTAAAAGTCTAACAATTATACTTTTTCATATAGTATAAGTCCTTGCAGGCCACACTGAGAAGTACAGAGAACAACCTGCCTCTGTATTAACTATGTAGGGATTGCATGTCCCCTCCATCATAGGGAAACATCATTAAAGTGTCAACAGAGCACAGCAGCTCTCTCTGGCCACCATCAGAAGAGCTTTGAAGATGGTCCAGGCAGGAACTTAAACCTATACACTATGCCAAGTCAGTAAGTTCTGGTCTTACTGGACACAGCCATCTTTGTTAGTAAAAGACCACTTTTCTAAAATGACATGAATGGCAAAAACTGTCCCACAAATAAATGAGTTATTAATTATCCCATTTGGGTTTGGATTTTGGTGGTACTGGGCACAGAATCCAAGGCCTTACATGTGCAAAATAAGCGCATCTCATTTGTTTCTATGTAGCTTTGCAAACTACAAACTCGTTACTCGGCTATACAACAACCAACACACTTATAAGGCACATATTCTATGTTACTATGAGCTAGACAGTCTAGAAGTCTAAAGAATGATCTAAATATAGCTCCCTGAAGGGGGATAGAGCCCTAGAATAAATCATATGGAATGTGGTCCTCTAACTTCTCATTTTGCCTACCTATAACTTCTTTCATAAATAAAATATGGCTAAAACATATAAATGACAGCCTTAGCCTAAAAGAAGGAAATTGAATCCTATAGGATGGGGTGGGGTAGTTGGAAAACAAAGAGGAAAGAACACAATTTTCTATAGGGTAACAGTGATAATATAAATGGGTGGCTGTTGAAGGTGATGCATTATCATCTGGGGTGATTTAGAAGAGAATAACAAACTCTACTTTCTCCCTACCTTTTCTAACCTCCACTGTTACCATCTTTCTACCTCCCAGGGACTACCTCTTGATGTTACTGTCCAAGTGACTAAAGCAAACATCACATTCCTCCCACACCTTCAGACCACTAACCACAGTGATCCAGGCAAGATGTATTCCCTGACTGCCTAGCACATAGCAACTTAAAGAGAGTATCTACCAAAAATCACGAAATAGAGGTTCCAGTCTAGATGGTAATCACTATGGATGGGCTTTGGCTACTCAGTCCTTAATTCAGCTAAGATGTAGACCACAGCAGTGAAGCAGTGGTGAACAGTGCTCTGTCCTCTAGTGGATCAAAGGACAAGAAAGGAAGAAACAGGGCCCTTGGGGCCTGTACCTAGAAAGGACAAGTGTATATAAATGGCTTTCTATCTTCTGATGAAGCTAGGTATCATCTGGCTAATGTTTCTGGGTAAAACTCAGCTCCATCACTCAAACTAGGAATGTTTCTATTAAACAGGCAAATGAGGCTGTGCACAGTTTGTTCATCAGCATCTACATTATCAGTTTCTACAACTCTTAATTCAAGGTTGGCTCTCTAGATGTCAAAGGTCAATAAATGAGACTAGCTCTGCCATTTCTACATAGATAGCAATCTCTTCTATCCCTGTACAGAGTGTAACCAAGTCAACCATGCAGCTGGCATTGGATGTGGGGAAAGAGGCAGGGACAGGCACACAAAGCTCAGATTCACAAAGTGTTTCTAGACCCCAGTCAAGAGCGCATAGACAGCATAGCATCTAAGGGGGATGTAGGTGTGACTACCTCAGCACTAGCCAACACCCATCATGTGGGCACAATTTGCATGTTATGGCACTCCCACTTGCCAGACCAAGTTCTCTGCCAGATGTTTTCTGGACCTAAATCTAGGACTTCCAAAAAATCTTATCCCATCCCAAGGGACAACATACCTACCTATTGCTGCTTGACTTGAATTTTTCATTGCAGTGTTTTGTTTCCCCAGCCATTTTCTCAGAGGAAACAATTTCTCTCTGGATTAGAGTAGAGATAAAGCTACCTCCAAGTTTCCAGTTAATAAAATGACATTGGGCTAAAACTCAGCTCTCCAAACAAAAGTTTCCCCTTCGTCTGATCTCCTTGTCAGTATCTCTCTAAAGTTCTCAGTAGGAAACTCATCTTTTCTAGGCACAAGTAACTTTAAAAATACATCAAGCAACAAGCTGAGAGGGGAGCACTGAAGAGCCATTATTATATGATTTGAAAGCACCCACAACATCCCATTTCCTGTCCAAGAACCAATCTTACCTGAAATAAAACAAAACGAAGAGTGCAAGATGAAAGCGGAAGAGGGACCATTAGAGAAGAGAAAGCAAAACAGCAGAGGGGGCGAGACTGAGTGATTAGAAGATGCAAGTGTGCTCAAAGTACACAGTGCTTGTGCGTGCCCATCATCGTGGAACTCATTCCTGTGTGTGATATATGCTGAGAAAATATGATGGGGACACCCGCTGAAACAGCTTACCTGAGCTAATGCGAGCTCACCAACTCCAGCAGGACAGGGAAGGAACCAGCATAGGACCAAACTAGGCCCTCTGAATGTGGGTGTAGGGCTGGGGCAGACTGAGGGCACTGGCAGTACCACCAGGATTTATCCTTACTGCCTGTACTGGCTTTTTGAGAACCCAATCTCTTTGAATGGATACCTTGCTCACCCTAGATATAGTAGGGAGGGCCTTGGTCCTTCCCCAAAGCAAAGTGCCTTATCCTCTCTGAGGAGTGAATGGGGGTGGGGTGGGAGGGTAAGTGGAGGGAACGAGAGGAGGGGAGGGAGTCAGACCTGAGATTGGTATGTAAAATGAAAAAAGATAAGTTTGTTTTCTTTTTTAAAAAATAAATTTAATTTAAAAAAACAAAATGAAACTGATCAAGAGAGGAAAAAAAGAACTAATTTATTCTATTAATAATGTGACTGCAGGTAGACTGAATAATTTTAGAAAAGTTAGAGCATGACTCATAAGGAAGAAATGTTTTAGAGCAAGGGGTCAGCCCAGGTCACTGGTGCCTCCTCAGCACTTACCATAATTTAGTACTTAATAAATATTAATTGAGGAAATAGATGAACAGAATAAAGGGGCAATAATTGAGTAGTTCAACGCATATGGTACATATCACATAACACATCAATTCCTCAGAGACACAAAATAATGGAGAGCTTGGCCTATAAAACTGTGGAATGGAGTAATAAAGCAAATGAAGCATAAGAGAAAAGGAAAAAATTAAGGAGACACAGGCATGACCAAAAAGTTTAACATAAACACATTAACAAAAGACAACAGGACAGTAATAACCACTGTCCTCAACTGTCTGCAGAACCCCAAGCAAGAAAGAAATTGTATGTCTACGACTCGAGGGAGGTGAACTAAGATCAATGTGCCTAAATTAAACAGAGTCAGATTTCAATTACATAAAATAATTTACTAATAATTAGATCTGTCCAATAACAAAATGAGTTGTTTTGTTGGGTCACAAGTACCTTGTTTCCCAAGACATAAACTGCCACTACTCACAGATCATTTAGAGGCAATTCTATCTAAAGGGAAAATTGGACTAAATGGACCTTTACGATATCATCTACATCTTTCTACTAACCCAGTTGGCCAGTGTGGATTGAGTCGAGAGAGCAGAGACCCCAAAAAAGGAGAGTTTAGGCAATACTAGGAAAGGGGTGACAACGAGAAGCACGGGTGTACATTTGAGTACAGGGCCTAGAAACCTCACCAAGCGTGCCAAGATTTAAAAAGTCTTTGTGCACCGTTGTGTTAGGGACATGTTAGGGTACAGAGGCATTATTCTCAGAATTACCTACTTTAATTGAGGCTTTCCTAAATTTAGTAGGTCATCCTTACCTGGATCAAACTGAAGCAGGGAAAGCCTTATCAATTGTGTAATAAGTTAATACAAATGGAGAAGTCATAGAGTTGGAAATTAAAGGGAAGCAGCATGTATAGCCCACAAGTCTGTAATCAATTTGAAATTTATACATGTTTGTCTTGGGGCTGCCACCATAAATGCACCCATCCTGGCGGCCTTGGACTCTTGTCAGAAGCTAACCAGGGGCCATTATTTTATGAGTCCAACATTGCAGTTGAGCCAGACGGACAACAGAGCCTTCTTTCATTTGGCTTGAATAATGGCCAAATACAAGTCACTTTACTGTGACTTCAAGAGTATTGTGCCCATATGCTCACAATCGATGGAAATAATTGAGGGGTGGGGTGTGCCAGGCACTCTTGGACAATCTTACGGAAGTGAGCTGAGAGATTTTTGGCCATTTGCCATATGACAACGATTCCTTTATCTGTGAACATATGGATTTGATGAAACTGTCACTTGGGGAGCACAGTGCAACAGGCTTGAGCCTTTCCATTTCCATAAGAAAAATTACATAAGTTATAACAATATAGTAGACTTCACTTTCTGTGCTACATACATCATGAAAAATTCTTGCAGGCATACAACTTTCTATGTACCCTTTAGGAGAACCTAGCCTTGTGACTCAAATTAAGACGGGGACATTATAATCGGATGGCATCCCCCACCATGAATTTAAAATAAGACACCAACTCACAACGAAGGACAGAAGACCAGGGGACTTTGAGACCACAGAGAAGCCCCTACAACTTATTTCCCTTCCAATAGATGGGGAGCAGCCTGGAACACTTGCGCGGATATTGGATAGTATAATGGAAATAGCAGATATAGCAAAATCTTACCAACAATGGCTAAAACCACAGATGGGGTAACGGGCATCATCATTAATGGTCACCAAGGTAAGCTATGAACACAGGGGAGATGCTGACAAGGAGGACAGAGTGTCAGAGAGGACTGGCAGTAGGTGAGCTGTGGAAACTTAGTAGTCATCTTATTTTCCTCCACAATTGCCTTAGGGACTCAGAACCCAAAACAAGATGGCGCCTCTAACTGTTGGACCACCACTGCCCAAAGTGAAAAACCAGATCAGGGCAGCAGAGCTCTAATGAGACAGAGGGGGTGATCGCCTAATACTGAGTCATCCAGGCTCTGAACATTACTTCAGCCCTCCTAAGAACTGCAGGGAATCGAGGGCAAAAAGCAGAGGATATTTAATCTGAGTCATTTTGTTTTTGGTGGGCAGTAGTGTTAAAAGTATTTCTAGAAAAGGGGAGATTAAGGTATTTGTATTTCCTCTGCATGCCTTCCAGCCTCCTTTGCAAACCTGGGAATAATAAAGAATTGGTCTATAACAATGTTTACAGTTCTGCCCGGAACACCACATACAGCTTTCTACCCACGAGGTCACATCTCCTTCACCTCTGCATGAAGTTCAAAGTCAGCGGCTCCTGGAGCGCCTTCCTACACGCTATGCTCTCTCTGACCTTGTACCTCCCCTTTCCTTCGCACAGTCTGATTGCTATGCTATTAGCATCTCTGTGTCATGACATACCTATCTATCTGTTTTTCTAATTTGAAACTGACAACAAGAAGTAACAGAGCAGATCAAGAGCCTCACAAACTGAGGCCTTAGGTTCAAGGTTCATTTCCGCCTGGGCAGTTCTGGCAAATCCCTTTTCCTAGTGGAGCTTCCATTTCTCCAACCGTGAAAATGCCTGGCTATCTTCCAGGTAGGGGGGTGGTGTGGTGGCATTTCAATTGTATTTTAATAAATAAAGACTGACTAAGGATCTGAGAATAAAACAGCCCCACTGGTCAGCCTTACAGGCCAGGTTATGGTAACACACACCTTTAATCCCAGTAGCCACACTAGTTGCCATAGAAATCGGGTGGTGCATGCCTTTAACCTCAGTGGTGCACGCTTTTAATCTCAGTCCTAGAGAGGAATATAAAACAAGGGGAGACAGCTCTCAGACACAGTCTCATTCTGAGATCCCAGGAGGCAGGATCACCATTTCAGGCTGAGGTAGAGATAAGAGCCAGTGGCTGGCTATTTTGCTTTTCGATATTCAGGTTGAACCCCAATTTCTGACCCTGAGGTTTTATTAATCGTGCTTCAGGGTGGATATGTTATTGCAGCCTGTATAGCTGTCAGAGGCAACGCTCCACTCTCTTGATGTCCATCCCAAAGCCCAGAGGCCTTCGGTTGCCATCGTGTCTCATGTTTAGGGTCACATAATGCCACGCTGCAGAAGCCCCATCTATCTCACAAGGCTACTGTGCATTTCAAGTGTCATAACCTGTGTGGAGGCTTTTGACACTGTAAGCACCCTGTTTCTGTGGTTGGTGCAGAGACCACGTGTCTTCTGTATGGCCTGCATCTGTGCTGACTGCCTACCTCCCCAGGACCAGAACAATGTTGCTAAAGTGTCAGTGAATGCCTTACAGTGCTAAACACAAACCTTCTCCCAAGCTTTGCCATTTACACTCAGAAACCAAGCGTCTATGCATATCAGTATAAAGATGCCTATCAAATAGGCTCCTGTATTCTGACCTAGTGCACCGCCATATGTGAGACAAGGAAAGTGGATGAGTACCTCAGAGGCTGAAGAAGATCTGAGCAGCAGGGTGATAACCAAACTTCTACCAGTCTTTGCAGACAGAGCCCTCCTGGTGGCCTGACACCTCCTGGTGTCCCCGTTCTCTGTAGCTATAACCTCACCACTGCCACAACAGCTGAGCTCCCCAGCAACGTCAGCCTCACCACTCAGCAAACACAAGGACTAGAATCCCCCAGTGAAACTTGTTTCTCAGAGTCCATCATTGACCAACAGAGAGCACCAGGGAGACCCAAAGGGAAGGGCACGCTGTGACATCTGAAGCCACTAATTGCCCATCTTCCCTTCAGCGATGTGCTGACAGTGTCCTGTCCTCTTCCCTAAGTGGATGCTAACAGGTCAGCCTAGAATTGCAGCACCAGCTCTGCACTGCTCCTTGTCTTCTGGCTTACCGGCAATAGCAGACACCACTAAGGAGCAACTTTGTTTCACAACAAAGCAAGTTCAATAATTAATGGCCTTGCGGCCTCTTTCTAAAGGCATTCCCGAACTAGAAAAGTGTTTCAGAAATAAATCACCATTTCCCTCTTCACCATCCAGCCAGGTGTCGCAGGCCCCAGCGTCAACTCTTCTCTAATGGTCTGATAAAAAGAGGTAGGAAATAACCAAGCGTTCATGGGTGACTTGAGCAATATTTCACAAACATGAAAGAGAAATAAATATCAGACTGCCTTGGAGTTGCCAGTGATTTCCCCTGAAAAGTCTGAAATGTCTTCTTCGCTGCTACTCAAATTCTACCATAGTTTAAACAGCTGGCTCAGGCTTGGTTGATCGTCCCAGACTAGAAAAATTCATTCATCCACTTAACATTATTTAGTGGGCATCTAATGTATACTAGACAGTGTACTGGGTTCTGGAGATACAATAAAAACAGTCAAAATCTCTTTCCAGTGACTCTATGTCCTGATCTACAAACAGAAGTAGTGTTTATATCCATACATCAAAAAATAATTTTCTGAGAATTCTTGTTATTTTACAAGATAATTCTGAACTTTTGAACTTTGGAACAAGTCTCATAAAGTTAAGGGTGGTTCTGATTGGATGGTCTTCTCAGAGAAGGGCCTTTACCATGTTGAATTAATGATCACTCAATTGTGTACAAAGACGACTTGTGTGTCTATATCTCATTTTCCTGGATGGACTCTTTCTTTGAAGAAAAAAAGATTTCTGTTTGAGCTCTGGTGTCTCTTGGAGCAAGCAGCACAGCACTGGGCACTTGACTGAGTCTCTGTGTATTTGGTTAAATTCAGTGATCCTGCTGGAAACGAGAGTTCCTCTTCCTTGCTAATATGATTGATCACACTCTAGATTCAGAAAATGGGAAGTTGACAACACAGCCTGAGGATGCGTGCTTGCAATTCTAGCAGAGGCTGTGGCAAGAGGATTGTGAGTTTGAGGCCAGTCTGGGCTATACAGTGAATCATGAACGGGCCAGTAAACTTTGTCTCAAAAAGAAAGAAATGGAAGGAGCAGAGAAAGAGAAGGAGATAGAGGGAGAAGTTTGAGAATAACAACATAGTCATCCCTTAGTGCTAATTCCTCTAACACACTGGGTGATGCTTTCTCCTAAGAGCACTGTGCTTGTGGGAAAACTTAAGTTTTACTTCCTCTGTGAAGACTAGCCTACGCCACCTCTGCATCTCAAAAAGAAAGTCAAAATGAAACTGAAGGCAAGACCACCATGGAAATGTCCATCATGTGACATGCTCGCTCGTCAAAAGACCTCGGACCCAGGATTCAGAGCCACGTGTCCTGTGAGAGATAGAGCAGCAATGCCAGAGGCCTCTCCACACTGCAAACTCAACGCTTCTTGTCTTTTGGCTTACCTCATAAAATCCACCTTCTGCCATAGCCACCTTGGACCTGACCAGCATAGCTAAGAAGCCAGTGAGCTGAAGGTAGTCTGTGGGGCAGGAGCCTTTGTCATTCATGGCTCCAAGTGAGATCAACAGAACTGCGGATGCCTTCCCAGTCCTCATGACCATCCTTGAAACCCTCATCCAACCACTGAGGAGCACATCATTACCACGGGCAAAACATCCCCAGCCAGCAGTTCAGGAATGGCATTCAGACATCTATGTTAGCCTACGAAGGAATGAACTTGACTCATGAAGCCCTGAGTGCCAGATGCCCTCAAAGGACACCTCAGTGTTTAACACCTGAAACCCAGGGACTTAGCCTAAAGCTCTTCCACCCACCTCCCCAGTTAGAAAATCTCCTAAAGCCTCCAAACTCTGTGTCACAGGACTAAAACCTAATCTGCTTTTTATCCTAGATGCAGTACTAGACTTCAGTTCTATCTTACCATTTGGATGACCTGGTCCCTGCTTTGGATTGGTCAGCCGGGAAGGACTCCTACGTCCTTGTCCATCCGTGCAATCCAGAACAAATCCCAAAGAAGGCAGCCATGACACTCGGTCATGGAAAGCAGCAAGCTGACCTCACGTCCCTCAAAAAATAACTTATTGACATTCAGAGAAGAGAAACCTTATTTATGACTTTATGTTTGCCTTAATGATTCACAGCACAGTTAATTACAATTAAATATCTATTTTAGTATCTTCTTGAGTCGGAAAACCTTCTTCCCACTCATCATTGAATGCTTGTATATGGAGATATGGGAAACAGCCTCATTCTGACTCAAAGTTGGGGTCCCCCCAGACCTCGTCTGAATGATTAACTATGCCATATCTATGTGCTCCTTCTAACCCAACTCCACTCCCGAGGTCTTTCCAGTCAGTCTTCATTCCCTGCTGCCTCTCACCTTACATTTTGAAGCTCCATAAACATTTATAATAAACTAACCTCTTCAGACACCACTCCCAATGTTATAGCTTAGATACTGAATGTCCCCCTAAAGCCATGTACTAAAGGCTTGGATTCCGGGATAGCATTATTCAAATGTAAGGTTTTGCACAAGGTCTTTAGGTCATGAAGGTTATGTCCTTACACGGAATTTCCTAGTCTCTCCCTTTGTCTTTGCTTCCTGGCTCATGATGTAAGTGGTTTGCCCTGAAATGCATGACTGCCAAGGTGAACTGCCCTGACCACAGCCCGAAGCAGCAGGGTTACCCAATCCTTCACTGGAATCTCTAGAACTGTGGGTCTCTTTCTAAGTAATGACCTTGTATATTTTGCTACAGTCACGGCGAGCTGACTAATACGCCCACACACAGAGCCTCAGAAACATTCTCCTAAGAAAGAGAGACAGGTGAGAGGAGAGCTGGGCACGGCTACTAGTGTGGGGGACGGAAGGGTAGGACTGGAGCACAGAGCTCCGAGCTCAAGGTCCTACACCAGTACTTCATGGACAGACAGTCTCAAGTCAGCCACTTCTCTGGCCACTCCCCACCCATCAAATGAGTTTATGTGTACCCTTGGGAAAACAGTCAAACGAGGTAATGGATGTGCTTCATAAACTGTAAAGCACTGGAACTATCTCCCAGTATTATGAAAATTAAAGAAGAAGCTGTGTTTCTAGTGCTAAGGAAAAAGTAGGTATTTAATATTTTAAAAAAAACAGTTATAAAATGTGAGAAGTGAAAGCTGTTTACTTTTATTAGAGCTCAATGGCCATTCACTCATGGCTGAGTCATTTACATCTAGCCTAAAGGATCAGCTCCCATTCCACAAGCAGCAGTGACAGTAACGCCCAGGGCCTGTGTCGGGCAGAGGGTTCCTGTGGAGGGGTGTGTGCATGGCACTTGTAAAATGTGCATATTCCTCCCTCCTACAGAGATGGTGTAATCCCCACTCAGTTGCTAAAGCTTCCCTGGATCCTAAGAATAGCAATCCCTGCTTACTTCACAGGGAATACAGCTGAAGCCACCCCCACCCCCTCAACCCCACCAGTAACCCCTTTTAAGCGGCAGCCAGAACCACCTGCCACCTGTGGTCCCTCACCCTGCACCCTGGCTGGGAGACCTACCACTCGGACTTCTTAAATCTGGCTCTGACACAGAGGGCAGTGTTTCTTGCTTCCCCCATTGAAGATTTCTTGGACCTGGGAAGTCCTGCAGTGGCACTCTGGGAAGACCCTCCCCTCTGCTGCTTCTGTGCTGTCCTGGGGAAGCTTCCGAGGGCTTCCCTGAGAGGAGTCAGTGGGTCTTTGGGGAGAGAATGAGTGGCTTCCTAAGGCATCTTGAGATCTAAAGGGACTTTATCTTTTACATTAATTAAATGTCATTTTAAAAAATGTTGAAGTCCTGGCACTGGGAGAAAGACTTACTATGCCTAAGCAAAATGGGCGTCTGAAAAGTAATTATAAAAGCTTGCAAGTTAATAACAGCCTCGTACCCTGTACTACTGGAGCTAACTCCATTATCTCCGAAGCTAAACTGACAGGCACTATCTTGGTGAATGCTAGGCCACAGTTTCTGACACACAACGCCAACAGCCTGGCCCCCAGGAAGCCATCCCAGAATATCTCCCACCAATCTGAGTCATTCCATTCACCCTAGACACCACCCGCCCCGCTCTCTCCTACTCCCTCCCCCCCCCCCACTGCCTACTCCTCCTCTACTTCTTCCGGAAGAGTCTTAAATTAACACCTGGCCACATTATTTTAGCATTCATTAAAAGAGCAGCTACCTGATATTAACTAAGGGACGAGTGAAACTCTAAAGTGTGCAGGCACTGCCAGGGTCAAAGGGTCTGGGCAGGGAACCTTTCTCAGGGACTTTTAAAATCACGTTTTTTTTTTTTAAAAAAAAAAACATATTATTAGCATATACTCATTACACAAGATGAAGTGTTTCATTCTGATGTTTCCATTTCCACACATGTGCATCACACACTGCCCAGTCACCCTCCGTTATTTTCTTGTCCCCCCTTCCCACTGCCCCCTTCCTCCTTCCTCTTCTCAAACGTTCCTTCTGCTTTCGCACCATACAAGAGCACATTTAATTTAGATTTAACATGTGAGGAAAAATATGCAGTATTTGTCTTTTTGAGTCTGTCTTATTTCAGTTAATTTGCCAAGCAAGCCCTGGTTGCATCCATTTCCCTGCAATGACATAATTTGTTCCTTCATGGCTGAACAGAACTCCATGGAGGGGCTATGGAAAGGTTCAGTTGGTAAAGCGCTTGTCATGCAAGGATGAGGATCTAAGTTTAGACACCCAGCTCCTACGTAAAAAGCCAGGCACGGCGGAGAGCATCTATAATTTTAGCACTGGGGAGGTGGAGGCAGGAGGATGCCTGGAGTTTGTTGACAGCTACTCTTGGCAAATCAATAAGCTCCAAGTTCAGTGAGACACTGTCCCAAAGAATAAAGAGAAATAGAGGAAGGCACCCCCTTACATCATTGGCTTGTGACCTTTACAGTGCGTGAGTGTGCCTGTGTGCGCGTGCACACACACACACACACACACACACACACACACACACATACTCATATACACACATACACACACACACACACGCAAAACCCTTTCACTAAAATCACTCCCCTTCTGCCCTCCCCAGAAATGATTTGATAAATGTTTTAGTTATTTATATATCCAACTTTTTATTCTTCCACCCTCCATATGCTCAAGGAAAAATGTTTTTCTTCTACACAGAAGAAAACCCTGTAATCACCCCCAGCCCACGGCAGCAGGACCACGTAATTCCCTTGCCCATACACCAACCAGTCTCCTCTCACTCTGAACTATGTAGATCACAATGCAGCCCAAGATGTCTGAAACCTGATCTTCCATCTGTCACCCCACACCCCCACACACACACACATTCGGCAGAGGGCTAAAGACAGAGCAAGAGGACCCCAGGGCTTCGCTTGGTGATGAGCAGATGTTAATTTGGACTCCAAAAAGGACAGAGGTAATTTAGCTTCAAAACAAAAAGAAGGCTAAGATCACAGTCCAAGATACTTCGGGGGCTCGAAGACGATCCAATGCAATCGTGAACAGTTCACCATCTGACTCTACCTCCAACACCAGGGGTCCAGGTGTTCTCAACAGGGCCTCCAGATGGAGGAAGGGAGAGGACGAGGTTTAGGATGAAAAGCTAGGTTAGAATACCACTTTACCTGCAGTGTGTAAGCCAAATGACTTAGGCATGTTGTTAGATATTTTGCCTCAGTTTCTTGATCTGCGAAACACGAGCTATTAATAGTATGAGAGTTGATATAAGGATGCTCCTATAAGTTCCCAGTACATAAAAGTATCTTATTTATATCATAAATAAAAACTTTACAATGCAATCATTATCATTGGGCCATATTCCCAGGTTCTTTTTTTATTAAGTCTAGACTTTTTTAATCTTCATATTTTGGTTTATTCCTTGAAATTTTCATACAGGTATAAAATGTATCTTGATCATATTCACCCCTCACTATGTCCCCCCAGCTCTCCCCAGGACCACCCCCCATCAAACCTCCCTCCGATTTCAGGTCCCTCTTTTATAACAGTTCATTTATTCTTAGCCCACTGATTCCAATTAATGTTACCCATAGGCACATGGGCATGGACATCCTTCCAGTGGTCACACTTCTAAGTGACTTTCTCCCAGCAGCCAGCAGGTGCCAAGAGCTCCGCAAACGGGGCGGGGGGGGGGGGGGCTTTGGAGCCTAACCCCGCTCCATGCAGAAATGATTAGCTGACTTGGCCCTGTGCAGGTCTTTTTTTTTTTTTAAAGATTTATTTATTTATTATGTGTACAGTATTCTCAGTATGCCTGTGGCCAGAAGAGGGCACCAGATATCATTACAGATGGCTGTGAGCCACCATGTGGTTGCTGGGAATTGAACTCAGGACCTTTGGAAGAGCAGGCAGTGCTCTTAACCGCTGAGCCATCTCTCCAGCCCCTGTGCAGGTCTTTTGTAGGTCACCACAGATGCTGTGCATTCCTGAGCACAGCCATGCACTGCCTAGAGGACAGCGTTTCACAGCTCTCCTCCCAACCCTCTGGCTCGTACACTCTTTCCACCTGCTCTACCGAGATGCTCCCTTGTGGGGAATATGGCCCAAGATTAATTGTATTGTGATTTGGTTTTTATTTAGGACATAAATGAGAGACTTCTCTTTGTGCCAGGAGCTCGTGGGAGCATCCTTACATATAGACGTCCCATCTATAGATGAGCACTCATCGTGAATTCTTCCCATCACTTTGACCAGTAATGCCTCTCTGCCTTTACCACCACCCACTTGGGAGCGACACAAATCTATGGATATAATCATAAATATTTAGAAGGCAGTATGATTATATGACCATTTAGAAAAACAACAATGTCATAGGCTTTCCCCTAGGGCCTGTGACTTCTCTAGCCCTGAGTTCTGACTACGTTATAGTTCCCTCCTCTTGAGTAAGCCTCAAACCCAAGCAAGAGAGAAGTTGGTTACCCCCATAGACAGTCTCACCACTGTTGTCCCGGTGAGCACACTGTGCCTGGGAGGTCAGTACCGTATCATGTGAGGCCCAGTGCTGGATGAGGTCACTGATGTCTTTTCTTGCCTAGCAGCCTGCAAAGCACCTTCCAGCGCTATGAAGTTAGCCAGCAACGAGCGCTTCCTGGTCAATTCAAGAGTGATTTCTCTGTGCGTGGTGTCCTTAGCAAACCCTGTCTTACCATCTAGTTACGATAGCTAACCAGGAGCAATGACAAGCATCTATATTGCTTTGGGTGCCTCTGGGGCCTCTCTGACTAATAACTCATAGGGAGGTAACCTGTGTCTGACACCAAGATTGTCACTTAATAACTGTTCTTCTTGGGCCTCTGTTTCTATGATAAAATGCCAACCAAAACCAACTTGAGGGAGAAAAGGATTTATCTGACTTACACTTTCACAATACAGTACCATACGCAGATAAATAGGTTTTCATCTTGAAAAATGTACCCCCCTAACTTTGCTGACAATCCATTCTTCCACACTAGGAAATGTTCCTGGACTTGGGTCTGTTCCTAGAAACCAATTTAAATTTATGAAGCTTCTGGTACTTATGATAAAGTGGAAGTAAATCTAACTGAAGCAAAGACTTACACTCCCATGACAACTTGCTCACACCCAACTCATATGTTGCCCTGGCTCTATCCAGCTCTCTTAAGAAACCCTTGGTCGTTCAGAGGAAGAAAAAAGAAAACATTAAATCAAGGAACACACCCTCTATGGCCAAGGTCAAGACCCAGGAGGAGTAGCAGGGTTTCCACAGTGGCGGAAAGACTCCACCCACATAGCACTTTGAACAGAAGCTCTCCTCTAACTGGAAGCACAGAGCTGCTGAGCTGGAGCACACCCAAAACAGAGAGGTGGGTAAAAATAAAATCATCACCGCTCCCATGAGAAGGCCAGGAAGAGAACATACTGAAACAATCATGGCCTGCAGCCCTGCTAACACCCATGCAACTAAGTGACCTCGGCCAGGAAAACATCAAACAAGTTGCTTTCCTCACTCAAAATCTGCCAATGGCAGCCTAATAGAAGCAAAATCCCTAGTCTCCAATGTGGGACATAAAGCCCACTGAGCCAGTGGTCCCAGCTTTGTGCTTCGTTCTAGACACAGACACACACACACAATCTATACAGACACAAGATTATTTTCCAGACTCTCTCTTCTCGCCTGTGCTCCACCTTCAGAGGTCCAGTTTCCTCTCATCCTTAAGACCTTCTAAGTCCAAGTCCACATGCAGTATTTTCTTCTCTGCTTCCCAGGTACCATCCAACCGAGCATCTTTCCCTTCACTGTAGGTTCCATGAAGATGAAGACTCTGCCAGCCTTGCTTATGCTCATAAAAGATGGTGTGGATATTCAAGGAGCGTTTGTTGAGTAAGTAGTGCTACCTCATAATCGAGGGCTTTCTTCTATAATTTGTTTACTAATCTTCATCACTTAAGAAGTGTTCTTAACAGAAGGAAGAGGGCTCTGGTTTGAACTTCTTAAGTCTCACCCTTTTGTATTCCCAGTGCTTGTATTTGCTCTCAAGCATCCTGCCAGCCACCTCTGTTGGCCTCTTCTGTTGTAGCTGTCACTAGAGGATGTCTAAAACAGCTTTAGTGGGGCCACAAACCCGTAGTGTACAACCCAGGACACAGGCTCCAGGCCTCTCAAATCCCCACAAGGGCCTAGCAGCCTGAGTTGTTAGAGTCTCCACTAGACTATGTCAAGTCCCAATGGCAGTTTGGTCCATCTTCCTCATTCTGTGTTCACAAGCTCAACATCATCTGCCCCACGTGTTACAGAGAACCCTAGTGAAAGCAGCCCCCTCTACTTGTGCACAGTGATCTTTTCCTCGGGGTTCAGATGTCAGCTCAGAGCAATGGCTAGAGAAGAACGTATGTGCGAGAGAGCTCACGATCTCTCCCAACCCACTTGTCCTTCCACCCATTTAAACAGGTACCAGTGGGTCTTTGCCTTTCAGATGAGTGACCAGAACAGGCCAAGATGCCCACAACAGCCACACTTTATCTCTGACATAAACTCTCTTCCAGGACCTGGACTGTCCTCCCTCTGCCGGAAGTGGTGGCTACAATCGCTTTTACCACCTGAAGAGGGGACCCTGTCTCTTGATGTCTTTTAAACATCCAGCCCAGGGCCTGCTGTCTACCTACCAGCACCTCCAAGGATCTATTGCCTCTGCCACTCCCTGGATTAAGACTGACATTCACTACCATGCTGGGATCCTTCAGCCCTGAAGTGGTCGATAAGAACAGGTTCCAGCAGATGCTGCCCAGAGCCTGAAGATTTATCTGTGCTGGAGCTTTCTAATGCCTGCCAATTAGTGTGTCCATTATTCAGGGCTGGCCATGCAATCCCTTAATTTACTTAATGAAGAAGAAACTCCAGCAAGGCAGGAAGCACCATGACCTTGGCTGGCTAAGGCCTCCTCAGAGGAAGCTCACTTCAGTTGCCTGGCAAGCAGCCTCAAGGTGAAGAGGACTGAGAAGGACATATATGGCCAGCCCCTACTTGAAACAACCAAGTTCACAAAGAAACCTAACACAGAAGTTTTTCCCCAATGCGACGGACAAAATTCAAGGCAAACAGATGCTGACTTTGTTGCTCTATCTGCCCAGACATTGTCTCAGTGCCTGTGAGTTGTCTCCAGGACCTCTCCATACCCAGGTCCCCTCTTGACCACGCCACCATCCTCTTCTTTTTAAAAATTCAGATATTAAACAATAAAGATTAAGACTTAGTAGAAACATTTTAAGCAATAAATATGAATAAGGTAGACAAATGTGATATTTGTTAACATGTGGACATTGAGGTCCAGAGACTAAGTGATACATTTAATGTCACAGCTCAGTAAGTGTTACAGTCTTGAGCTGACTCAACGCCTCCTCATGCTGAACCATTCAACATACTGCCAAAAAAGAAAGGCCATCTACAAAACAACCACTGAGCTCGATATTTTCAAATTTAATTGTTGTAGGTTTTCATTCATTTTTAAATGAAAAAACCATGTGGAAACCTACTATTTTATAAGCTATACAGACAGAGGTGGATATAGATAGATGCAGATATAAGTCAAATTGCAGTTACCCCAGAAACCATAGGTTGGCAAGTAAAAAGCTTAGGGTAGGTAGGGGACACTTCCCCTTAACTTGTTCTCTCAGAAACCCCCAAACAATATAAGTTAAGGTCATTGCCCTTGTTTTCTCAAGATCCTATTGTGGAAGACACCACAAACACTGGGCATAGGACCTAAAAAAATCAAGTCAGTACTGACCGGAAAGCTTCCTCCCTGCTAGACAGCTATCACAGCTCTCGAAGGTACTACCCAGGGTGCCGGTCAGGGTGAAAGCATCAGCTGTCTTACCCACTGCACATCCTGAGAGCTGCAATGACGGGTGGCATGAATTTATGGGGGTAACCAATGCTAGAAAGGTTTAGATTTAAGGCTCACTCCAAAGGAGTAAACACACGTAGAGTACCGTAAATATGGCCAAGAATCCATGGTTGGGGAGCTCCCATGTCCCTGGGGTAAAGCTACTATTATCACTCTTCGACACAGTATCAAACTGCTCTCTAAATTCTATCTTGTCACTTGGATATTAGTGCAGCTCTCAGACCTCATCAGAGAAGTTTCTTTGTGCAGAGGATGATGACGAAAGCAGAACCTCAGAGATGATCAAAGCACAGAGAACACGTGACTGTGGAGTGCTCAGCCAAGAAGGAAGCACATATAACATAGCCCTTCCCCAATAAATGAAGTAATTTGTAATACAGCCACATTTTGAAAATGAATTTCCATTAAAGCAATTATTTCTGATATAATTTTAATTTTGAAATTTATTATACTTTGATCATGGGTTATCTCAAACTCCCAGAGTTTTTAAATTATAAAGCATGTTTTCAAATACATTATTTGTATTTCTGAAAACTTTATTAAGTTTGGCTACCTCCCTTCTCTACCTCCCACCTTGTTGATTGTGATTAAAACCAAAGGACCAATTCTTACTTTCTAAATTTTTAAATTATAAGTATTTATTATTCATTTATGTATACATGCGTGGGTATGTGTGTAGGGGTCATAGAACTATTTGTAAGATTTGATTCTCTCCTTCCGTCCTCTGAGTCTCAAGGACTGAACTCAGGTCATCAGGTTTTCCAGCAACTTTTACCTGCTGATACACCTCACAATCATTTGGTCGTCTGAGATAGACTAACCTTGAACTCATGATCCTCCTACCGCGTGCGGTAAGTACAGGTATGTGCCACCACACCCAGTCTACGTTTTCTGGAAACATTGGCACATGTGGGTTCCCAGGTAGAGCAAGAACCATAACTACACTTCTCTTTCTGTCTCTCTGTCTCTGTCTTCCCGCACCCCCCCTCCCAAACAGGATTGTTAACATTTATTTATTTTTATTTATTTTTCATGTGTAGGAATGTTTTGTCTGCAAGTATATACGAGCCCCAAATGTGTGTCTGGTGCCTGTGGAGGTCAGTAGAAGGTGTCAGATCCCCTAAGATTAGTAACATACAGTTGTGAACCATCACGTGAGTGCCAGGAATCAAAGCTGGGCTCTCTAGAGTAGTAACAAGTGGTTTAAACCAATGAGCCGTCTCTCCAACCCAATGGCTACATTTCTTAAGTGTTAACTTCAGCTGAGCCCAGCCTACCAGTGACTTGTTTACACCATTCATCCCTGCTCACAGGGCTTACCTTTTGTTCAGAAATCAAGGAGCATGTGCTTCAGGCACAGGGAAGACACCTTCCGGCCTCACATGTGCTATTACAAGCTTAATTACAGCAAACTCAGAAATTGTTATCGCCTTCTAGTGATTTATTTGGGAATTCTTGGTGAAAATATGACCTTTGAATCATGAAAACAGTCTAATGGGCATCTGGGAAATAGTCTCCTAATCTTTTTTGTTTTGCTTTGTTTTTCGGGATAGGGTTTCTCTGTGTAGACCTACCTGACTGTACTGGCCCAGGCTGACCTCGATGGTGCACCTGCCTCTCCTTTGAGTGTACCACCACCACTTGGCTATATTCTCTTAATCTTAAAGGGAACGAAGTGAATATATGCATGAAGAAACAGGCTCACTGGGTTGTCAATTCTGCCTCAATATATGGAGTTATAGCCACCAGCTTGGTGCTCTAAAAATGGTAGACTAGAGATGCCAGGAGTTGGGTCCCGGACTCCCCATTTCTTGTGGTGGCAGGAAAAATGAATGGGTTCAACCCTTCCACTGGAAACAACTGCTTTCTATGTTTGTTTGCATATTCTTCAAAGTACTTTATTAAAAAAGAACTAATAAGGCAACAACGAGTCATGAGGTCAGAACCCAGGAGAAGTTGAAAATCCAAAGCCCTAGAACACAAAGAGACTTCTACATGAAGAGCATTTGCCAATAGGCAAGAAACAGAAGCAAAATTAAACGATGCTTTGGGAAATCAGAAGGAGTGACGGAAACAGAATCCAAAGTTCAAGACTTGCCCAAGGAGAAGATGTCCACACAAAAATAACTACTCCCAGCTGAGCTTCTTCCCAGGGGACAGCATCATCTTCTAAGTAAAAGTCTCGCAGAGATAAGCCAGCTCTCTGGCACCCTGAAACTCAGTTGCCTGTGACCAGTCTCCCAGAAACCGCAAGCACTCACTTAGGTTTAGGTGCAATTAGACTGGTGGCATTACCAGGAGCCTGACAAAAGAGAAGGAAAATTGTTCCAGGGAAAGAGTTGCCATTCTAGGTTTCAAGGAATTGGGGTCTTGGAGTCAACTTCTTAAAAGCATTAGCAACCAAGAGCTAACATAATTGCAACAGTTACTAAGCCAACAGCTGGAGAATCCAAAGAACTCGGTCCAGAACACAGAGCAACTTTTGTCTGAGAACATCTGCCAATCTGTAAGAAACAGTGGTAATTTAAGGAATTTATCCCCATAAAAACATTCTCAAAATAGAGAACATGACGTAATAAAAAAATAACCAAACCCGAAAGGAAAAATACACTATGAGCAAAAACCACCAGGAACAACAAACTACAAAAAATGACCCACATCTGCGGTAGTGACTTCACAACACACACCTATATATCAAAGATCATTCCCTATGGGGTAAATATATTTCATTTTTATTTGTCAATTTAATCTATGGGAAAACAAAGGGAAACCAACACACAAATCTTCACAGATTAGAATTATCCAACAAAAACAATGAAACAAATACACCAAGTCCAAAGAAATTAACGATGAGCTCAAAAGTGTTTCATGAACCTGGAGAGTAGTTTGGAAAACAGTTAACTAGGCATCCTAGCACCAAAAAGTACAATAATTGATATTAATAAGTCGGTGCACATATTTAATTGCAGATTAGACACAGCTAAGTAGGTAGTTAATAAGCCAGAAGATAGATCTGAGAAAATTGTCTAGAATGTATTAGAAGACATAAAATTATGAAAAATACAGAAACAATAAAGAACGCAGAAGACAGAATGAGAAATCTCAACATTAATCAAGGAGAGGGGAGAAAAAGGAGATGCTGGTAAAGAATTTTCCAAAACTGATGAACTGTCTCACCGCACGGGTATGGTTCATCTGATGAAGCCAAGCAGACTACATAAGAAACAATCTGACAATACGGAGCTGCTGACCTAACTGCCCAACTTCTGAAACACTCAAGAGAAAGCAGAAGAAAAGACATACATTTATTGTTTAAGGCATTTTGAGCCGGGCGGTGGTGGCTCACGCCTTTAATCCCAGCACTTGGGAGGCAGGGGCAGGCAGATCTCTGTGAGTTCGAGGCCAGCCTGGTCTACAGAGCGAGTGCCAGGACAGGCTCCAAAGCTACAGAGAAACCCTGTCTCTAAAAACCAAAAAAAAAAAAAAAAAAAAAAAAAAAAAAGGTATTTTGAGTTTGAACTCAGTCACACGCAGCCAGCACCATTCTAAATGATAACCATGGGGTGAAAAAAGCTGCTGCCATTTATAGGGTGGCATGTGCCACAGATTTATGGTGTTTTAATTCTGAGTGAGTGCTGGTTCAGTACTTTCTTTGAAATCATGAGGACCTGAGTTTGATCTCCAAAAGCTGGACACAGTGGCAAGCACTTACAGTCCCAGCACCAGAGAGGTAGAGACCAGTGGATTCTTGGCGCTCACTGGCCACCAAAACAGCCTACTCAACAAGTTCTGGGTCCAAATGACAGTCCCTATCTCAAAACAAAGTGTCCTCTGGCTTCCATGTACACACACACACACACACACACACACACACACACACACACACACGTGGGGGGGGCTCTAATTAATACTTCTTCCTGACATTTACTGTTATTATAATTATTCATCTATTGGTACGAGGTGAGAAAATGAGAAGAGAAAGACGGTGATGATAAGCTCTCTATAGAGACAGAGTGCCCAGCTGCAGCCCCTCCTCGTCTACAGAAGCAGGGGATGAAACCAAGGGAGAAATATCAGAGCCTTCTCTTTGTCTTTTCTCTGGGACTTCCCTATAGGGTGAACATAGGTCTGCAACTTGCCCACGAAAATTAATGACTATTTGGACTAAGGGTTCTCACTATCTTATATACTCCAGGTGTCCAAGCATACTTAAATGGGGTAGAGAGTGAGCTCACAAAACTGTTATGCCCATGCCTAGTTTCTTAACTTTGATCTTTCAAAGTCCAGAAAGCTTCCAAAGACAAAGAAGACCCAAGCAGAGAGGGCACTTGCCCCTGAGGTCCAAACCAAGAAGGGGCCGCCTTGCGCTCTTGGGTCCTCAGGACCTGCCTATGCACTGGACTTTTCAGCCTGTGGAATTTTATGGATTTTCCAGCGATGAGAGGCAAAGCATCCCCATCTCCTATACCCAGCAACAATATTTGTTTGTTCACTTTCCCTCCAGCTCCCCACATGCACAGCAGGCGCCCTCACTCCCCACCTCTGCTGTGCACACGCAGCTCCCAGCCTGGTCCAGCCTCCTGCATCTGGGATTCTCCCCCTGCGGTAGAGAAGGAGTCAACACTAGGGCTCTCATTTATTCATGTGCATGAGGCAGCAATGAGAGGGAACGGGGAGAAGAATGGACGGAAAGGGAAGGTCTAGAAAAAAGTTGTGGGCCAGACACTGGTGGAAGAAATATCTCTATAATTTCAACTGCTTTTCAACCACGCTTTCTCTAGCTGGAGCCCCCTGGGTGAAAGGTTTGTGTATTACTGGGGATGAGAGTTTGTAACCTTAATTATGTCTCTACACATTTGGCTGTGCTCATCTTGAAACTTCCAGCAAGGAAAAAAAAATGTGGTTTCCATTACAGTATCACTGCGGGACTCGTACAGGGGCTGGGATCATTCAGATGAAAACACGGATGAGTAAGCCATGCCATTTTGTCTCCAAGACTTACATCCCTCCTCCACCCCTCCACCCCTCCACCCCTCCACTCCTCCACCCCTCCACCCCTCCACCCCTGGCCCTGTACTTTATTTTTGAGACAGGCTTAAAATAGTTTATAAAATATGGAGCTCATTATCCCATCTATCTGATTTCATTTTGCATGAGTATAGATTAAAAGCCCCATGCCAATTCTTCCTCCTGGGTTTCTGAGGAAGACACTCTACAGCCTTTACCCTAGGCTGGGTGGGATCTTGGGGACACAATTCTGTTGCAGCAGCAAAGAGGCAGGAGGCCCCACTTCTAACTCACTCTGCTGCATGCCCACCACCAGGAAGGATGAAGAAGTACAATTGTGCTGTTGGGGCGTCTGCAAAGTTCGCCTGCATCCTTACAAGTCTGAACGTGAACTAGATGCCCCTCAAGCTCAGGACATCTAAAGTCTGCCCATTCTTCCATATACAGTAACAATAGCAAGGTTAATGGAATAGAACTGGAGTTGGCAATGGCAGCACAGATCTAAAACTCCATCATTTGGAAATATGAGACAGAGGGGGTTCTTTGAGTTCAAGGTCAACAGAGCTACACTGAAACTATGTCTCAAAAATGTAAATGTCGCTGAGTGCTGAACCACTGGTGTAGTATGTACAAATCCTGAGTTTCCACCTCAGCCCTGAAAAGAATGCAGGGAGATGAGGTGGCAGAATGGAGCTGAAAACGGAAAGATAATGGAATAAGGCTTCAGCATAAAGTTTTCTGACGTCACCTCTGGTTCCGCTAATAACAAACTCTGTGGTTTTGGCAAATTAAAACATCTCTCAGTACTGAATTTCTTTATCCCTTAAACGAAGAGGTCTCTCCCATCTAGATTCTCATTTTGCTAGGGACAGATACAAACATGGTCATAAAGAAAATAAGGAAAACAAAACATTTCTCTTATCGCTGATCTTGGTTGCCTTGATGTGTCTGGTTTCAACCTGATCAAACCCCAGCTTCGTTCCGTTACATTGAGCATGTCTGCTCTTCACTCCTTACCGTCATGGTCCTTTTCCTTTTCTCTGGTCAAAGCCTTGATCATCCAACTATTCCCAAAGGCAAAGCGTACAATAACAAGTGCACACAGGGGTGACCTGACCTTCCAGTCTTTAACCGCTCCACATGCAGGTGCTGCTTCCACTCCAGGTCTCCTGCTTGGTGTAGAGCAGGGAGAAAAGACTGGACTCTTCATGACACAGCAATCCTCCCTGAGCTGACCCTTGGGAAGTTAGTCCAATGACAATGTATCCAGGTGAGCACACAGGCATACATACACACATACACATGGATACATACATGCATAATACACTCATACATACACACACATATACACATGCATACACACATACACACATATATATATAAACACATACACACTTATATACAAACATGCATACACACATGCATACACACATACACACTTATATACACACATACATATACATACACACATACACCCTTTTCCAGCCCCGGGTTTTCTCTGTCCCTCTAGTTCATTCATCGACAGAGTAAGAATGGCATCCTCTACAATCACGGGGTAACTGGAGGTTTGAATGGAGCAGAACCCACCTAAGGTCACACCTACCTCCTATCTCCAGTCTTAGCCCATGACATTGACTATTTGCTAAATAAGGCATCTGAACTAGAAATGTTAAAGTATTTCCTTATTTTTATTTTCTCTATTCAAAAGAAATAATTATAGAAGCACTCTCTTTTTCTCCCTCCAACACAGAGAGTAGCCCATTCTCCGGTCTCCCAATTTTATCTGCAACTTCTAATTTAGCCAATTCCTGCTTTCTGAGCCACTTCTGGACTTTCTAGCACTATTGCAAGTTGCTATTATAAATTCAACTGTTGCTGGACCCGTGTGCTACCTGCTCACTCTCTAGAAGGCAAACTGCATGAAGACTTCATGCTTTCTTCATGGTGTCTCCCCAGCAAACAGCACAATGCCTCAAACGTCTCGATTCACTGTTGGCGTTCAGTATTTACAAGTGGATCCGTAAGCCCATTTCTTCATCATTTTCTAACTTCTGTCACAGTCCCATGCCCCCACCTTAAAGAGATTCAGGCCTTCCTTCTTGACCCCAGTGCCCCACCAATCATTGGTCTATTTTTACCCTGTATTTCCTGACATGTTTCTCAAGCAAACGGTATGCGCTGGCTGCTGCCTGCCCTCACCACTTCCTCCCACTGCAATCTGGCTCCTCATCATGAAGGCACTGAAACAACGCTGCAAGCAGCCATCGGTGCCTTCTGCTACCAAACCCTGCACCATGTGCCATCCCCCTGCGCATGACAAACCCTAACTTCCCCTCTCACTCCCCTGAAATCACCGCTCCTCCCACCCTTCAGAAATAGCTTCTCGTGTCTCTGATTTCCGCAAACTGTCTACATTGTGCTGTCTTCCCTGGACTATTGACGGTTTCACTGTCGCTTCTGGGCATCTGACTCAAGATCATGCCCCTCCGGCTTTAGCTGCTCCCTAGACCCACAGACGTGCATACTATAGTGCAGCTGCATTCTGTGATCTAAGCCCAAGGTTTCAGCTTTCTTCCAGTGTGACTTTTCCAGCTGAACCTAAGCATGGCCCTTCTATTACCCTCAGATATGAAGAACCCAAAATTCCTGTTACTCTTGTCATGCTGTTCTTATGCATCCAAATCCACCAGAACCAGGCTCTTGTACTCAGGAGTTCCCTGTGTCTTCCCTCACAAGCATATTCTGGGTACACTGACCTCCTCTTCTTAGCCAGGCACCCCTTACAGCCCTCACTGTGCCTCCACCCCTGCTTCACTGACTGGAATGTCTGACTTCGCCAAAGTTCTATTTGATGCTGTGGAAAGATAAACACCTCCAGGTGAATAGTTTTTTTTTTCTTTCCTCCTATGCAGTTCTGGTTATTTTTACCTACCAATTTTGTTGCAAAGTAATTTCCATGCATCCAAGTTTTTTCTTAGGCCATAAGCACCCCAAGTTATGCATCTTAGGATTCCTAGATCATAAGTCCACTGCCTGGATCTCGAGCATTGTTCAACACACGCTAGTGGAATGCTATTACCCCGCCACCAATTGTTTGTAACTTGACATGTAAGCATAGAGTGACCGCACCCTCTCTCTCCAGCTTCAGTTCTCACCACATAAGTGTTCTGCATCCTCTGACTGCCACCCTCATAATTAAGTTGCTGTATTGCTTATTCTACTGACATTGTGGCTCCTTGCACTAGATGTAAAGATTCCTGAAGACAAGTCCACTGTTTTCTTCAACACTATTCCCAGATCCTCAGAGCATAGCACATAGTAGGTCCTTGGGATTACTTATTGGATGAAAAAGCACGCCTTTCTTCATTCCACCCACTTATTTCTCTTATTTATGTTGCACTTATTTAGGGATTTAACCTGAAATAATGCACCCTGATATCATACATAAGTATTATAGGTATTACTGGCGTGTGTTTGGTGGCTATTGTAGGTATTGTTGCATGGAACCGTGGCACACCAGAGTTAGGAGAAAGAATCTACTTACAGGTAACCCACAACTGGAAAGAAGGATATAAGAGACTCACAGAACAACAGCTAGTTTGGTGGTGGTGGTGTTGTTTTGCTGTGTTAAATCTTTTTCTTTGTATGGATGTTTTAACTGCATGTATATCTATCTGTGCACCCCGAGTGTGCTTGGTGCTCACAGAGACCAGAAGAAGTCATCAGATTTTCTTAGAATTAGAGTTACAGATGGTTGTGAGTCATCGTGTAGATGCTGAGAATCAAGCCAGTGTCCTCCTAAAAACAGGCAGAGCTCTTAACCACTGAGCCCTTAACCCATAGCTTTTGGTTCTTTAGGATCCTTTCAGGAGATGAATTATAAAATTCCACAGAGCTAGAATCTGATCTCCAACCCCTCAAAGGTCCCTATAATACCTGTAGACAGGTATTACTACTTCAACTACTAACACAATATCTATGGCTCTCACAATTTCACATATCACCTCCATCCACAAAGAGAAAAGCAGGCCATCACTTACACCAGAAATTCATTTGGCTTTCTGACCATCGAAGAAAACACCTTTTGGCCTTCAACAACCATTAAACAATCCTCAATGGAAGAATCAACCCTGGGAGGCCGTGTTACCCCAGGGGAGCCTTGCTACTTTCCTTTCCTCATATCATAGTAACCTCTGCCCACTGCTTGGAAACCCCATCCCAGCACTCCAAAGAGAGGCTATCAGTGTCCTCCTTCCCCCAGGACTTGGCCTAGATACATCGTACCTGGCAATCTCACACCGCGGACAATGCAGTACAGTGATACCCTCTCCTCCTGCCAACCAGGGAGGTAGCTGGACACAGTTTCACATGCACGCCCAAGATGGAGATGCAGGGAATCATGAGACACAGCCAGCATAGGCGCTAACCCTTGCTATGTGGAAACAGAGGTTGTGGCTTTTCTCTTAGTGCTTGCATGATTTCAGCAAAATGCCTCCATAAGTCCGTTTCCCATCTGTGAAATGGGACGATGCGGCCTGCCCCAGAGAAGGGCACTGCAGACCAAAGGGGAAGGTAAGATATTAGCAGTTTTCAAATTCTCACTCTTCTCTCTTTATCTCCTTAGTAAGGCTGTGATGATTCCGTTCCCGGGAGTGTTCAGATATTCTCTTAGTCGACATTGTTTGCTAGATTTCCTATTAGGATACAACTTTGACCCAGGGGGAAATTGAAAAAAAAAAATGGTGGGGACAAAGCCCTGCCCTCCACTCACAGTGAGGAACACTGACCCCTGAGAAGCAATTAAGCTACAGAAATCCCAGAGGAAAAGCACTGAGTGCTTGCTCGCCTTGGGTGCTGGCCACACATCCTGACTCCTTTGAAGCTCACGGCAATACCGGCAATACCTGGAGGCGTGTGTTATTAGTCTCCACAGGAGCACGCGGAGCCCCTGGTTCCTGGACCTGGCACCTGAGGGCCCGTGGCGCAAACCAGAACCAGGTGTGAATAATTAGGGGTACTTTCTCTGGAGGACACAGGCGTCAACAGAAAAAGAGAAGGGGAGGGAAGTGGGTCATCATCTATAAAGAAGAGCAGTTGGAGAGAAAACAAAGGGAGGTCTGAGGAGGCTCTGGGAGAAGACGGCACAACAGGGGGTTGCTCTGGGACAGTGTTTCCAGCCGCTGATCAGATAAGAGGTCTATCTAGTTCCTATAACAGACATGTGCCTGTGACTTTAAAAGCTAAATTAAAATAACTTGGTCTTGTACGAATATTCAGCCCAATGGGGAAGGAAGTTTACAAACAAAACACCTCTTGTTAGAAAATCTCCAGCCCAGGAGAATCACCCAACACACTTTTCATGTTTTCCTCTTCTTTTTCTCAGTGACTAGTCAAAGGATGTAACGCATCACAGAAGTGCATCCAAAGAAGCCACAGGTCATACCAAGAACACACACACAGCCACTAGCAAGTACAGGAAAGCCATCGTAGGTGAATAGTCAGAGTCTGCGGCAGGCTAGTCTAAGTAGAGATTCCGAGTGCACTCCAGACAGAGGCCAAAGTTGTGTAGGCTGTCAGCGAGCTAGAGACAGGGCATCTGCCAGTGACAGAAACCAGGAACAAGAGCAGTAAGAACAAGACTGTCCAAAGAGCCTTCACGACCCAGGGCATGTGAGCTAGCTGCCTCTTGAGCCTGCACTGCACTCGGGCAGAATCAGTCCTAGGCTTGGAATGGTTGGGAGTTCTGAAGGTTGAGACAACAGAGAACAGTCAGTAGGGGAACACTGGTGAAAATCTCAGATTCCTGGCCAGAGTGGAGCCTCATGCTATGACGTCTATGGACAAGAATGCCCCTCCCCTCCCATCTCTTCTACAGTATGAAAAGGATCATCCTTTCTCTGATTCCAGCAGAAGGTGGGCAGTGCCTGCCTAACGATGTAGAACTTACCTTGAACAAATTAGGAAAGATTTTTCACATGCAATGTAGCAAATTGTCATCCTAGGTCCAAAACCTGAGGAGGCCAGAACTGGGACCTATAAACCTAAAGTAAGCTGGGGGCCAATCAACCCTCTAGAACACTGGACGAATGTTTCCCCAGGAATATGATGGAAACTCGAGGTTTAAGTTAGGTCATGATAGGAAATGTGTTTAATTTCGAAAGAGAGTTGCATCAAGCATATCGAAAGATTCCATTCCATTCCATGTTGTTACTAGTTCATCTTTACTCTGAATGTGCTATTCTCATGGTGACTCTATCATTTCTCTTGTTGTTTTACCCCAGAGCCATTTTGCCTTTGCTCGCTGACATCACATTAAAAGATGACAACTAGCAGCCCCCAGCCTTGGCTCCATCAGAATCACCTACAGAGATGCCAGTGCCAGTCCGTGCCAAGGGTTCCAGTCCAGCTGCCTGGACTGGGGTTAGAAAGAGAATGTGAAACTATGTACGCTGAGGGATGGGAATGTTGACCGAAGTTTCTGTCCCACCTGGTCCCGCAGCCATTCAGTCCCAAAGAAACACACAGAAGCTTATATTAATTATAAGCTGTATGACCTATTAGCTCAGGCTTACTATTAGCTAGCTCTTCCAACTTAAATTAACCCATAATTCTTGTCTACGTTTAGCCACATGCCTTGGTACCTTTTCTCAGTGCAGCATTTTCATCTTGCTTCCTCTGCATCTTGCTGGTGACTGCGTCTCTGCCTTTCTTCTTCCCAGAATTCTCCTAGTCTAGTTGCCCCTCCTATACTTCCTATCTGGCTACTGGCCAATCAATGTTTTATTAAACCAATATAAATGACAAATCTGTTTAGTGTATATGATGGGAACCAGTAGGTTTCTGGTTCAAAACCCCAAGCGCTTTATGATAGTCATCAGAATGCAGATGATGCACTATGAAGAAATCAAGCAGCCTATAATGTATGCTATGTATGCTTCCAAAAACCATTTTCACCACACCCATAACTTCTACACTATACTTTCTTTTATATTATTTTTAATTTATTCCAATTTATACATAAATTTATTTTAAAAAATAATGGATTGGAGGTAAAAGCCCAGTGGTGAAGAAGGCTAGAAAGACAGCTCAGTCTTTAAAATGTTTGATTTGAAAGCATGAGAACCTGAGTTTGGATCCCCAGAAGGCATAGACAAAAAGCAATACACGGTGGTACATGCTTATAATTCCAGCACTGGGGAGGCATATGGCAGGAGGAAACCTGGAGGTCACTGGCCACCCAGCCTAGCCTACTCAGAGAGTTTCAGGCTGAATACAAAACCCTGTCTCAAAAAAATAAAAATAAAAAATAAAAGAATGAAATGAAAAGAGAAAAAACTCAACTCTTAAGGAACAGCAACCAACATTGACCTATGACCTCTCTAAGCACACAAGCACAATAAAGAGAGAGAGTCCACAAGAAAAGTCGTGACACTGAAGAGAAAGAGGAATTCAAAGTTAGAGAGCAGGAAAAGGAGAGGAAGAGGGGGGTGCAATGGCCCAGCCTGGGGGTCAAAATCGGCAGAAATTTGGAGATGGACTGGAAAGTAGCAGGCAAGCTGTGGGCAATGGGGGTACAGGTATCATGAGTGTGTACTAGTGTACCAGGACAGAGAGAACAGGCATGAGGGGCAGAGGCTGAGGGGACGGGTAGGCTGGACAGCCAGACACCCGTGGCCCCAGGTTAAGGCAAGAAAGTTGGAAGGGTACAGAGAAGGCCGGAGTGAAAATGAGGAACTAACGAATGAAGAACACATAGGGTTAGAAGAGTCCACATGGATGCATGCGGTAAGATGAAGCACAGGCAGCATAGCAGACTCGAGCATTGGGAAGAATTAATATCCCCCATGCTAGAAGCTCAGCAACATCTGCAAATCACCAAAGATCACCACACGGGCTGGTGGTGGTAGACTTTCCCACATGCTGGTGAACCCTCACTAGACCTACCAGGTCCCTGCAGAAACACCAAAACTCAATACTAGCGAGGTTGCTTCTTGCATTTCTTATCTGCATGAGCTTTTTTTTCTCTCGTGGATGTCTCCATCATGGCAACTATCTCCTTAGCCAACATCTGTAAGCCCCCAAACCACAGGCAGTAGAACAGATAAACACCAGGCAACACACACAGTAAAAACTGCGTCTGTTATTAATGAGAATCACTCATCCAAATGCAATGTCTGAGCAAACTGACAGTGCGTTATCACATAAACCCTCCGATGCAGCAAGTTAGGCTCTCGAAAACAATAGGCTTAGCTTTTAGGTCTTACCAATAGCTGAACAGTGGTGGGGGAGATGAAAAACGTGTCTATGGTAAGAAAGCCCACACAGGTGTTTTCTGAAGAGTTTATTTCTGTTCTGCGATGTGTTCTGATGTTTCCCTCCTTTCAAGTGTGTAAGTCGCAGACCCGTTTCTTCTCCAGGTCAGCCAAGCACACAACTCAGGCTGGCAGACAGTTTCCTGGGCTAACCTTGTCATCCCCCTCTCCTCTCCACTCTTATCCCCTCCTTGCCTTCCTGAGGCTTGTGACTTTCAAGACGACATAAAGCACAGCAATAGCAAGGGAAAGATAAAATCCTAAAACAGATGAAAGGAGCTAAATTCTGTTTCCCTAGAGATCTGAGGGAAATTTGTTCACTGCTCTGCGAGGCAGGTTCATCACTCACTAATTCATTAATTCACTCATCCAACTAATATTTACTGAGCATTTCCCATGAGCTAGCTCAGTCCGCAAAACATGCCATTTCCTACGCAATGCTGGCTAACATTACTCTATTTGCTATAGAGAAAAATCTTGCTTGAATGTGGATATATGTCATGTGGACATATTGTTCATAATACTGTATTGTCCATCAGCTAAAACTGAAAGCCAGGAGCAATGTCCAGCCCATGACAGCCTGGAAATCAGATGCCCTAAACAGTCTGGATCTTCACATTAAGGAACTCCCTACAGACACTGTGTACATGAATGACCATGAGCCTACACATCATGGCCAAAAGTGAAATACACAGATACACGATTCTGGAAGCCAGTTTATGCTATCTAAGAGATCCATCAATCTGTAAATTCACTACTGTGTGATGCTTTTACAGGAACAAATACGTTCCCTGCAAACTCTACGGTGTGGGTATTATTAATCTTCCCTTTCATGAGCCAAGACTAATGAGCCAAGGACAGATTATTTATTCAAGGACCCTTAGAAAGTAATGAAGCTAGCACCTGAAACAAGTTTGCAGTTCATGGATTCCAGAATTTTATGGAAATTGAAAATAAATTATTACCATGGCTTATATGTTGGCGTCTACTTTCTTCTTTAAATTGGTGTGATATGCTAATCTGAACAGGGCCTCTGTTCACACAACTATAAAAGCTCTCTACGCCACTAGCAATCCCTCAGCAGCGTACTCAGCTCGGGGTTATTGCATGCCACCTGTTCCTGTCTTTCCCAGGACACCTGCAGGAGAGCAGGGACTAGTGTGCCCCTAACAGTCAAAGGGTATTCTGCTCACAGGCAATGGGATGGGTAGTTCATCTGCAGCCTCTCACTTAACCCCACAACAACCACTTAAATCGGCACCACGACATCGGCATCTCTTTATACAAGGAAGGAGACAGACATTGCAGGGTACTAACTTCCCTGAGATCACACAGCAAAGGGTGGCTCTCTTACCCCTCTCCAGTCTGGGATCCCTACCAGCACAAAGTTCTGGCTCCCTTCTCAATCCTCATCTCAAGTCTGGCTTCCCATGGGTGTTTCTCAGTGCTAGTGAAAGCCTGCTTCCCTAGTGTGCTGGCTTGGGTTCCTCCTCCTTTGATTTCTCCCCCGATAAGGCCCTGGTACATCTGTTCTGGGCAGCCCTGCTTCCCCCTAACATTTGCCTCCTGGTATACCTGAGACGACCCCTGATTGGGGAGGGGGCAGTTTGGGGTAGGTAATAGAGCTTTTTTAAGACCATATCTTTCATCAGAGATTTTTGTCTCACTCTTGCCAAAACTTCTTAAAGGAGCCAGAGCTCTCAAATGCAGCATTAAACATTTTATAAACAAATTACTACACAAAGCTCACAGTGGCCTTTCTTTACAGTGGAAGGTCTGGACTTGGAAGATACTACCGGGAGATTTGATTACATTAATAAATGAGGGTGAAATGAATTAAGGTCAGAGTAATTTGAAAAGTCAAGCTGTCTGTCTCTTTTCCTTTTCATAACCACAAATTCTGCACAGGATCTGTGTCTGTAGACAGTCCACAAAGGGAGCTGTCCCCAGGAAAAGTGCTGTAACTCCATCATGCCAAGACGCAGTTAAAGGGGAGGAACTTCGCATTTACTAAGCACCTAGTGAGCACACTGGCTATGATGGTATGTCTTACATGCAGAGATTAAGGAATTCGTGCATGGTAAGGCAGAGAAGTCCCAGAACACCCATTTCTCAGATGGGGAAACAAGCTCAGATGAACACACAAATCCATGTAAGGTCACAGAACTGGGCTGAGACAGAAGTCTGCATAGGGATGCCCCTGCTTCCGCTGCAGGGACTAGACTCCTCTCTGCATCACTCCTCAGATTCTGGAGAGCCCCACAAGACAGCTTATGTTGCCGGACTATAACACTGAGCCTGGAGGAAAACCCAGCAAGAAACATGATTGTGCTGTACAGCTGCTGCCCCAAAGGCTCTGTGCTCCCCATCTCCAGCTGGGTCACACGTGTCCCCAGAAAAGCAACCTTTCTTTTATCTGCCACGGTTTGCTCCCTGCTGTTGCTCCATACCTTCTTCTTCCTTTTCTTCCCCCACTTCCCTTTCTCCGTGTCTATGTCCCTCTCACACACACATGCTTCTACACATACACCCATACACAGACAGACGCACGACCAGATACGCACTCAGGATACCTCGATCCAGCAGCCGAAGCAAGCGGAGATACCAAAGATACCACTGGTCCCAGAAGCGGTCCGTCATCCCACCCTGAACTCATCCTTCACAGCCAGTCTCCAGGGCAGAGCCTCATCCCACCACCACCACCGACCGACCGACTCAAGGCCAGATCCGCTGATGTTGGGCTCACACGCAGCCTGCTCTAAGCAAATGCCTGCCTACAAAGACAGCCACCAGTCCTCCCACACAGAGGCTGACTGTGCCGGGAGCCCGTTTCACAGCAACAAAGGAGCAAGTGCAGAACAACGCCTGTGCAGACTGAGCCTGCATGGACCCCAGGGAAGGCTGGAGTTGCGGGGGGAGGGGGGAGTCAGTGAGGGCTCTTGCACAGTAGCGAGGTTTGAGGTAGCCCTTGAAATGAAAATCTACAGACAAGGCCACTGTTAAAATTTCATTCTAGTATCTCCTACCATACTGGCTTACTGCACCTCCCACACAGAGGCCAGAGGCTCCTCCAATAGGACGATGAATGGGAAGCCAGACACTCAGCCATTCTGGACTGTAGAACTAGTCCAAAAAGTCCAAAAAGTCCATCTGCCTCACTGCGAGACCTCGGGTACTCTCCATCCAAGACTGCTAGACTCTCACAACCAGAAAGGGGCTTGTTGCTACTTTCTTCTTCCTTCCTCTCACAGATCCTATTAGGGAGACAGCGTGGGATCTAAGGTGCTGCATTCAAGTTCAAATCCCAGTTCCTACTTAACACCTCCTGGCCTTGAGCAAGCTACTTCAGTCCTTCTGCCTCAACTCCCTGGGGAAGACCAGTATTTGCTTTACAGAGGAACTGGGAGGCTCAGTGCATAGGAGGGAAGCCCCTGGCATCACCGGAGAGTAAAGTAGACAAAAAGTGCCCTCCGACCTTCCCCTCTGCCCTTTGAACCTTGGTCCCTGTACCTCTCACCCTTCAGTCCTTATCCGGGCCTCTGCTCCAACACCTCCTGCCAGAGCCCGTTCTCTCCATGCCCCTTCTTAGGGCCAAACCCTAAACTTTCCAAAGTCTGACTGAAACACCACAAACGACACAAAATCTGGGCAGCCTCCCTGATCTCCCTCCTTTGTATGTCTTTTCAATCTACTTCCTCCCTGGTTTAAGAAACTTTTCCCTTACTGGACCATCAACTGCATGGGGTTCGGATCTGATCCTTAACCATCCTTGGGTCCTCCAAAGCACCTGACACAGTGCCTTATCTCAGAAGCATTAAGTCAACAAACACGGGATTCCAGGTAAGCCACGCCATCTTACCCGGATGGCAGGAGAAGTTTGCTACTGCACCCCAGCCTCCCAACACTATTTCAGGCTTCAAAAGGTGCAAGAGGAGGGGTGGAACGCTCTGTTCTCGCCTGCCTCCGGACTGCTTAGCCAGCGAGCTGGCCACTTACACGAGAGGGCTGTCTTTCAGGTGGCAGGGTGTCCTGATGACAGAAATGAAAGCAGAGGGGACTCCAGGTCTGGAGCATCTCCATTTCAACAGCCACGTGCACATCGTTGCTCACAGTTTTGTCTAGCCTGGCCTCCACCCACCCTGCTGGCCTCTATCGGGCAGCTGGAGAGAGGGGGGCTCCTCTAGCATCCACCATTCCTGGGACTCTAAGGTGAAATAGTTTGCATGTTTCTGAAGGACTCAGACTAGACAGGAGGCCTGTGGGGGAAGCTAGGAGAGAGGGAGGGAGTAGGTGAAGCCACAATTCTGCCCCCTGTCCCTACCCAGCATCCTTATTGCCTTAGCAGGCCTTCATAAAGGGCAGCTGTGGGACACAGCAGAGTCCTCGCCGCCCAAGAGGCTACAGCTCTGTTACTGCAATTTTTTTACTGCCTTAAATGGACAAGAATCTTGTGAGTAGCTACCACAAGAATGCAAAGCCCCCTCCTCTCTCCAGCGAGAAATGACCGAGTTCTTCCCCTTTTGTGAATAACAAGAATCCCTTGCTCTCACATGACCAGAACTTTTTAGTTCACAGAGTACTTCCACATCTGTCAACTCCTTCAGGCCCAAACAACCCTGCAAGAATCACCTTCCCTGTCTGCAGAATGCCAGACCCATGTTCCAAGAAACTGAACAATGTACATCAAATGATGCATAGGTGTGACCTGCTTCCCCCTTGCAGAGGTCTCTGGGGCTCACTTCCAGAGCGAATGTAACACCTTTCCTTCATAATAGGGCCAGACTAACAGCAGCGCTTAAGAGGCAGGGCAGTGCCCGCATGCCATGCCACAGGCACGGGAGGGACAATGACCCGACAAACAGCCTTTGATATTGTGCCTTGGAACCTGGCTTATGGTTGGCCAGAGAGTACATCTCCAAATAAGAATGCCAAAGTCAAGCATGAACTGTGAGACTCCTTCCATGGTAGAAGACCCGGACAGAGGGGCTGTGAGGGAACAGCATCACCTGGGAAGCAGGCAACCCTCATGCCCTTATAAGACCATGTACAAACTGCAGCGCTCTCCGGGTGCTGATACTGGGCCTGGAAAAGGACGCTACCTCGGTCCTCTCCCTTACTGGGTTCCATTCTCCACAGAATAAAGACTGGTAAAGAACAGCATGGGTGTAAGCACTTCCCCCGCACACAGTGAACCCTGGGGCACAGCATCACCCATTGGGTCAAGCCCAGGAGGAACCCATTCAGTCTGCCATTCTACTTTTGGTTGGCTTCAACCCATTAAGCAGGGCTCCTTGGTGCCCCCCAGACCACCACCGCTCATTTCTACTATTCCCACAGAGCCTCACAAGCCTTCCTTGAAAACAGCCATTCTAGAAGTTGAATAAAATGTTCCAAGAGACTGCAAGGATTGTCATTCAGCTGGAGAGCCATTAGAAAGGACGGGATATTGTCAGGACAGGGCCTTATTAGGTAGGGTTTTTGCTATTGTTTTGTCTTAAACAATGATGACACGGTGGCTCCTTCTTTCATCATGGTCAAAGCAGGCACAACCATTCCTGCCGGCATGGCTCCATCAGCCCACTGCAGGCCAGCAGCACCCAGCCACGGCAGGGGGCTGCTGCCTGCCCGGATGCCTGCAGTTACTTAGTGTCTTAACTGCGACGTGTTCCCTTCTTCCCAGTGTTCCTTCTTCCATTCTTGGCACCGCTCTCTCTCCATCTTTTCACCCGCCCTAGAGAAAAACACTGTGTTCCCAATCAGATAAAGCCAGCATTAAGTGGATGGAGCAGAAGGCAAGCAGCAGCGAGGGAGGAGAGAACCAATCACATCCCAAAGCTTTTCCGCTCACCTCCCAGGACAACTGGGACCACTGATGGCTCAGCAGCCCTAGCCACACTCCTCAGGCATGTGCCGCTAACTGGCAAGTGAAGACCACACAAGAGGTGGCCCAGCTGCTGGCGTCTGTGAACCAGAATGGAGACTGTTTACACGGTGTTCTCCTCCTACCCCACTCCAGGAAGGAGGCTCCGCCAGGCTGCCATTTTGCCCTGCAGTCTGCGCTTCGGCTGCAACATGAACCAAACGCTCTAGCAGACACCATCCTCAGCCACCTCCCACGGCACTTCTGGCCCCTCAGCAATTAATGCCAGAGTGGTAAATGGAAGTTAGCAGCAACAGCTCAGAAACTTCACCCGGAGAATGTCACGGGCACTTGCCAGTCTCTCCTGGGACAGTCCCGTGTCCCCAGGTGAACAGGCTCCTTGGGTCCACACACGAGGATGCTATCATTAAAAAGTATCACCCAGATGCTGAAATTCAAGTCCACCTCTCCCAGGAGGCCTCTCCCAGCTAATCTCACCCGTTCTCATTCCGAGTCCTCAAACTTTAATGGGCAGCAGATTCACCTCCCAGAGGCCTGCATCTTTAACCAGCGGCCCTGGGTGACTGGAGATGGTGGCTTGTGTGCCCAATGGCTGCTCTCCTCCCTTCAGTACTAGCTTCACTGAAATAGTTTGATTGAATTCTACAAAGTACCCTGTCTGCTCGCACACCCCAGGAGTCCAGGACAGAGTGACTCTGAGTTCCCTGTCCTGGCAGGCTAAGGAAGATGTAGCGGAGGGCCACACAGGAAGGGCGAGACGCCATGTACCTTAGACCCAGAGCTGATCCTCAGCTTTCCACAGGTTTCAGGAGACATTGCCGCTGCTGGACCACTACAGATCTGTACAATGGCTTTAAACGTCACCTCAAATATTGGTCCGCAGCAAGGAGGAGAGACCAGGGCTGATTAGCCTGCACTGTTCCTGCTTTTGTGTAGCTTTCCTGTCGCTCACCTCTGACCTCTGGGAGATCTTATCTCTCTCCCTTGACCTAGAAAGGTATCACAAAACCTCTTACTGCACTGGCTCAAACCACACAGTCAAGTAAAAGAAACTTAACCTCCCACCCTTTTCTGCCCTCCTAGCAAGCCACAAGACGCTTCACACTGCCCTGAATCTCCAGCTTCGCCACTCCCACAGCCACAACCAACCAGCAGCTGTTTCTCGGTCTTCTAGAGCCCCTCTCTTCCTGGTCCAGGTCCCTCTTGAGTAAGCCCCGTGTATCATGGTATGATAATCCGATCCCTTCTGTGGTATTCGTGATAACAGACTTTATACTAGGCCCTTAGGAGATCTGGACACTTGGGCCAGAGTGTGGCCTACAGTGAAGGATCAGACCCCACAGAGCTTTTCACCTAAATCTCCCAACCCTCCCAAATTCACTTTCCTAGTAAGACCATGATGACCTGGCAGACAGCCTTTCCTGAAACACCTACGTTAAAAGTGAAAGCCAAGCAACCTTGGAAACCAGCTTGGAACCCAAACCGAGGGGCTAGTCTATCCCGAGGTCATGGTGACCTGAACTCCTTCGCAGCATGGCCCCTCCATCTCATTCCACTGAGAGCAGTTTCTTCACCCATGAAGGAACTGCTGTGGCTCCATGACCTGAGGACACCTTGAGGCAATGGGCTGCCTGCCTCATAGGTGGTGAGTTTTCTCTCTGCCACATTCCCAGCATCTGAGAGTCAGGAAGTTGAGGTTACCAATCACTGCCACAGAAAAAGCTCACACAGGCCCTTCAAGGAGTCTCTCGAGTCTCTCCCGTCTCTCTCATCTCACACCCTTCCTCATCTCCCCCAAACCCTTTTCAAGTCCTACCATACCAATTCTATCCAAAAAACCAAAGCACCACACAGTTAACACCACAGTTGGCAACTGTGAGCAGAAAGCACAACAGGATGAAAAGAAGCTCACTCTTCCCCTAAAGAAACACTAAATTTTAGTTAGCATATATCTAAAGCCAACATTTTTAAAAATATTCTCTGAGAAATTTCTCCTTTTAAAGTGTATAACATTTGGATGAGAAAACTCGCAATTAAATCAGAGATAAATACCTTAGTATTTACATGCATGCACCATCTAAGGTAATTTGAATATCTTGGTTCTTATTTTCTTTATTTTTACTTTTTCTAATTAATTGTGTGTATGTGTATGCACGCATGCACGTGTGTGTCTCAGAGGACAGCATGCATGCACGTGGGTGTCTCAGAGGACAGCATGCATGCACGTGGGTGTCTCAGAGGACAGCATGCATGCACATGGGTGTCTCAGAGGACAGCATGCATGCACGTGGGTGTCTCAGAGGACAGCATGCATGCACATGTGTGTCTCAGAGGACAGCATGAATGCACGTGGGTGTCTCAGAGGACAGCATGCATGCACATGTGTGTCTCAGAGGACAGCATGCATGCACGTGGGTGTCTCAGAGGACAGCATGCATGCACGTGGGTGTCTCAGAGGACAGCATGCATGCACGTGGGTGTCTCAGAGGACAGCATGCATGCACGTGGGTGTCTCAGAGGACAGCATGCATGCACGTGGGTGTCTCAGAAGACAGCATGCATGCACATGTGTGTCTCAGAGGACAGCATGCATGCACGTGGGTGTCTCAGAGGACAGCTTGAAGCAGTCAGTTCTCTCCTTCTACCACATGTATCCGGGAATCAAAACTTAGGAAATCAGTCGGTGGCAGCACCTATACCCACTGAGCCAGCTCACTAGCCAGAGGTGCAACTTTTACCTATAATTCCTTACTGAGGAGGCTGAGGCAGCAGGAACACAAGTTCATGGCCAGCCTGAACTACAGAATGAGCCTTTTTCAAAACACCAAAAAAAAAATTCGTTTGCAGTAATTATTTTCCAACAAATGAATTACACTGATGTTTCTTTAAAACCATTAGCCATGTGGCCAGCCCTTAGCACCACAGAGATGGGAACGTGAGTTTCTACAAAGGTGTTCAGGTGGAGAACAATAGTGAACCGGTTGGGATCAGAAGTCCATCAATCCTGGCCTCCAGTCATGGGCAAATATAGCCTCGGCAAAGACATCAAGAAACACAGACTACATACCATCAAGAATGAAAGCACTAATAGACTTGGGTGGAAAGGTTTACCCGAGCATGAGATAGACGTTTTTCTTTCTTCCCTACTCTCTAGATGGGCACACAAGCCACGTGAGAATCAGGGGCTGGACAGCAGCCATGAGAGGCCTACTTATCACTGTGTATGTTTCTACACTTTTTGGACTCTTATCATTGTACTACATTGGCTAACTTTTTAAAGACATTTTAAAATAACAGAGTCAAGAGTAAATAAGGGTCTGAAAAAGCATGGGATCAAACCGGACTCGCTGAACATAGTGGACAATGAGGACTACTGAGAACTCAAGAACAATGGCACTGGGTTTTGATCCTACTGCACGTACTGGCTTTGTGGGAGCCTAGGAAGTTTGGATGCTCACCTAACTAGACCTGGAAGGAGGTGGGTGGTCCTTGGACTTCCCACAGGGCAGGGAACCCTGATTGCTCTTCGGGCTGATGAGGGAGGGGGACTTGATTGTGAGAGGGGGAGGGAAATGGGAGGCGGTGGCGGGGAGGAGGCAGAAATCTTTAATAAATAAATTTTAAAAAATGCTCTTGGAGTTTCCTGCCACATAGAGGAGAACCGTGCTAGACAGAAATTCCTAGGAGTCCCAGCTTCCATCTAGAAACAGCTTCCACCATGTGAAATAAGGCCACTTTGGAGGTTCCTGCCCCCCCCATCTCCCCAGTAGAACCTAAGGAACCTGTACAAGTCAAAGCAGCCTGGCCACCCCAATAATCATAAGAAGAGATACAGTGTCTAAACCATTACAACTTGGGGGAGTCATTGTAGTGTAATAGACAGGGAGTGGCAGATGCATGAAGTGCAGGCAAAGGCACAGACGAGGTGAGATCATGAAGAGAGCCTTGCAGAACGACTGCCTCATTTCACCTAGAAGACAAAGCGCATGGCTAGTCTATTTATCTACCTGTCTACCGATCTCAGAATTAGGATCCTGAAGACAGGGTTGTCACCGAGGGTGTCTAATTAACATGCTTGCTTGAATTTTAAAAAGAAGTCAGACACTCTCTGACAGGAAGTGAATGCATCTGATTTGGCTGCTTGCTCTCATGAGACTCGTGTTTTCCAATTCACGGGACTCTACAGCTCCAAGATTTTGAAGAAAATATATTTAAAGCCTATATACAATATTCAACAGGCTAGATAATCTATGGCATCTGCAACTATTTAAACTTAATGCTAAAAGGGAGTTAAATGTGTGAAACAGCACACGGTTTTCGATATTCCTTGAGGATACACAGGCGCGAAGAAGCTCAAGGCCTACTCAACTGTGGCAAACCCACACAATGGGAGAGCATCGTGGGAAAGAACCAGGAGGCATTCTGTGAATTAACATGCCAAGATCTTCGAGATGAACCATTGAATGGCTGGGGCTGCAGCTCAGTGGTACAGAATTTGCCTTATATGTGCAGTTTATAATCTCTTGGGTTTAATCTCCAGCACCACTCCCATCCCTAAAAAAATAATTACGTTTTAGAAAACCACTTAAAAGTGAGTACAGGTGATAATTGTCTTTCTGGGTCTGGGTTACCTCACTCAAAATGATGTTTTCTATCTCCATCCATTTGTCTGCAAAATTCAGGATATCGTTATTTTTTTTGCTGTGTAATACTCCATGGTGTAAATGTACCACATTTACCTTATCCATTCTTCAATAGAGGGGCATTTAGGTTGTTTCCAGGTTCTGGCTATGATAAACAATGCTGCTATGAACATAGTTGAGCACATGTCCTTGTGGCACGATTGAGCATCCTTTGATATATTTTAAAGATAAAGCATAGAAAACCAGCCCACAAATCATAATCCAAGAGAACGAGATACCAATGAAGACCCTAAGAGAGACATACATAGATCTAATCTACATGGGAAATAGAAAAAGATAAGATCTCCTGAGTAAATTGGGAGCATGGGGACCTTGGGAGAGGGTTGAAGGGGAGGGAGAGAAAAATGTAGAGCTCAAGAAAAATCAATAAAAAGAAGAAAAATAATAATTAACTTGAAGATACAAAATGTAGAACAGCATACAGGAATACGTTAGCCCGAAAACTGATGGTACCAGAAGTATTTCTGATTTTAGTATTTCAGATTTTTCAGTATTTACATAATGCTTACTAGGTAATCATTACTAACCTAAAACTTTAAAATGTTCCAAAATCCAAAACTCTGCAGACAACCTTTTTTGGTTTCATGTTTTAAATTGTTCAGCCTAGAATTAATATTCAATGACTTTTGGTAAGAAAGTGGTGATGTATAGATTTAGATTGCTTTTATTCACAAAACAAAACACCCAAAGTATTCACAAGAAACTAATAATAATACTAATGGCCACCTGTGGAAAAGTGCCATGGTGGTCAGGCAGAGGGGTTATATAAAAATCCCTATAATGTATTGATTGGATTTTTTTAACATTGTAAATGCATTATATTTAAATATATTTTAAGTTATCACAGAAAAAAAGTTGTAGGTAAAATTATAAAATCATGAACAAGTGCCAAAATAATACCCAAGAGAAAAATGTTTCTCACATTTGCAACAATATGTAATTCAAAAAATTAAGATTTTTAATTTACAAGGAGCTACTAAGAAACATTAGGAAAAAATTAACAACATGATACAAAAATAACTAAAGATATAAACAGACAATTCACAGATACGGAAATACAAATGTCAAAGAAAAACTCTACGGAAATTCAAATTAAAAATAATAACGGCTGGCCACATTTTATTAATCAGCTTGACAAAAACAGAAAACAAAACCCAGCCTAGCTAGAGAGAAAACTGATATAAGATTTTTAGGTACCAACTTGGCATTACTCATCAATATTGCCAGCATGCATAACCTCCAACCCAGCAATCCTACTCTGAGGCCCTAGTCTACTGTAGGACCACCTCTTACACACATCGCAGTACATCAGGCTTAGTAAATAAAAAAAGGAAGCGCAACCTAAACTCCTAACAGTAAATAACTGGTTAAGATAAACTATGATAGTCTGTACTATATTTAGAAAACTTTAACAAGGACAAGCAATTCGATGTGCTGGGATGTGAAAGAACGTCCATGCTCTATTGTTACGTGGAAGAATACAGTTTTCAAAATAAATGGTGATAATCTGTGTTATTCCACTTTGTGAACACACACACACACGTATATATTTCAATGTGCATCAAACTGGTAACAGAAGTTGTCCCTAAGGACCAGGGGAATTTCGCACTCAGAATTGTGTTTTATACGCTTTTATGTTATAACTTTTTAGTATAGCCATTTGTTACTTTGGTGATTTTCACAGCATTTCAGGCTGACAAAAATAGAAACCCAGATCTTTTTTCCCTCAGGGACAGGCAACAGTTTCCTTCTCCAGACTCCCTACTCACAGGATACAGAATGTGAGATGGTTTCAGACAGCCCGCAAGTTGGAACCACCACCAGACTTTCCCACCTCAGCGGCCAGTGGGTGAAGTTTTATCAGAGGTCAGACAAGAGTGCCATTCATCCCCTGCTTTGCTCCGCATCACTCCCTTGCCACATCAATCCAGACAAGCGCTCTGTGAACTCAAAGAGTTTCAGCAGGAGCCCCAGCTCCTTGCAGGCTGTTCAGCTATCTGCCTCGTAGACGTCTTAAGGGGCTTTGGTCAGTGATGACAACATTGTCTCTTCTCAAGTTTCAGTCCTAGCCAAGAGAGACTGGTTATCTAGAACAGTGGTTCTCAATCTTCCTCATGCTGCTACCCTTCAATATAGCTCCTCATGTTGTGGTGACTGCCAATCATAAAATTATTTCATTGCTACTTCATAACTGTGATTTCGTACATTTATTAAACATTTTGTAAATATCTGACATGCAGGATATCTGATATGTGACCCTGTGAAAGGAAGAGGTCACAACCCACAGGTTGAGACCCCTGGTCTAGAGCTTTAGATCAATTCTGAATTCACACAGAAGACACTGGGGAAAGAGCTGCATGGTCCCTTAGTGCCATCTGCCAAAAACAAGGTGCTGAGAGTCATAACATGTGGGTGTTCTAATGGAGCATCCCCACCTTCTGCTACAGGCTCTGACTTACCCACATCCCTACTCTGGGTGTGGGGAGCTGCAAGTGTCAGCAGGCAGGTAGCACAGACTAAAGGAAGGTGGTGTCTAGTCATGGCCGTGTCCCCTATAGTACATCTATCAGCAGACACTGTGGAGGTAGTGAGGCCAAGGGAAGTGAAGCAGCTCTCAGTGGAGATGTGGCTCCAAACAGATGCAGACGGATAACTCCAAACATATGGGTACGAAGCTGGCCTGAGGTAAGCCCCGAGCCGGAGTTCCATCTGTCATATTTTACTGCTATTTGTCTCAAAGACTTGACAACTGTACCCACGTAAGAACATGCCTTTCACAATTTTGAAATTTCCAAGTACCCTGTTAGCTGAGAATTCACTCATCTTCCCTATCTTTATAACCAAAAACAGAAAGAAAAAAATCCAAAGCCAAAAAACCTCAGTCCTTCATGTGTTGTAACTAAAAACACTCAGTAAACAAAGCCAGTCCTTGGGCTCCCTTGGGGAGGAATTGTCTAAGAATGCTTCTTTTCTTTCATCTGGTGAAAGAAAAAGACACAGACTTGCTAAGGCCGTGTGGAGAACATCTTGAAGACATTAATTTTTCCGAACACAATGTGTGGCTCACGTGTTTTCTTCCGAGTAGGCGGCAATAGGCACCCTTAATGCCAACTGTGCTCCTGGCAGTCATGGTGCTTCCGAGGAAGCGGTCATTGCGGGCCCTGGGAAGATGATAGGGTGAATTTATAAGGCATGGGGCCAACATATGGCTACCATGACCTGCCACAAGACCCTGAAGACTTGGGGGTGGACCATCAGTTCTGAAGCAGGTAGAGAATAAGCAGAATCAACACTTCCATCCATCTCTTTTCCTGGCCAATCACCGCTCAGTGCAAAGGTGTCAATCAACTCGTCTATCTTTCTCCATCCGTGTCTTAAAACTTGTAGCCCCAGCAATCATTCAAAGCGGCTTGAGCCCTAGGAGAAGTTGCCCTACCCCTGAATAGTGGTCCTTAAAACATTTCCATCTCTCCTCCTCCCAACTCAGAGATAGGACCATTCTCGCTGCCCTAAGTTTGCTCTTACCTAGGAGTTCTCTTCACAGAGGACAAAACAAAGCCATCCAGTGAGGCTAAAAAAGGAAAACTCAACAACAAGAATATGCCAGAAGCTGTCGGTATCAACTAGACATCCTCTAAGTCAACCCACGACTATCAAAACCCAGGCATAACTAACTGTATACCAAGATTCCCATGGGGGAAGAGTCAGTGCTATACAGAGGGGTGGGGAGACAGAGAGAGAGTGTGTCAGAGGCTGACTAACTTAAGCTTTACCACTACCAAAACTATGGAACCAACCACCCTCATATGCCAGTGCTAGCATCCAAGTCATGTCATATTGGTCAAATCACTTCATCTTTCTATGACTCTGGTTTTTGGGGGTTTGGGATTTTGTTTGTTTGTTTGCAAAATAAGAAGAGTTAGTAACACTTCACTAAGATAATAAATATAATATCCCCCACACAGCAGCTACTATATATGTGTGCATGTTGTGATTATCACTATGATGTTGCCAGCTTTCACTGTTGATGCTAAGATATCTCTTCCCTTTGGACTATTGCACATATTCTTTGTAGGTTTTGGAAGGTTGTACCCACTCTGCCTTCACCCAACTCTCCAGGCCCACAGAAAACCTTCTCTGGTCCACTCAGTCGGGCCCCACACTGGCTAAGCTCTCCCTATCGTCTGTCTGTCCAACCAGCTCCTATTCGTCACCGTATCTCAAATTCCTGGCTGAGAAAAATCATGGAGTAAGTGAGCGCCGAGTAAACGGGTAAACGGAGAAAGAGCGAAACGCAGCCCCCACTTGTTCAGCGAGCGTTTACTAGCGCAGCGCTAACTTCGAATCACATCCTGAACTATGACTGAGATACAGGAAGGAACAGAGACCCTGGCTGTGTTTACAAGCTCTCAGCTGCACCAACAGTCTGCCCTGCAGCATCAACTCAGGAGAAAAGGGGATTATCAGGGATAGAACAGCTGAGGCTAGACTGGGACAATCTGGTCCTGGGCCACTCGACCTGCCTTGGACCATCCCTGGGACACCAGGGCTGGAGATGTGGGACAGCCAGGAAACGTTCAATGTTGGAACTAAACTTTGGGTATCAAACCTGAGCTGACAGTGCTTCTTCATACAGTCTTTCCCAAGCCCTCCGTACAGACGGGGTACTGCTCCTTTGAGATAAAGCAGTTCCTGGCCTGTGTGACCCCTCAGAGTGACCAATCCCTGTGACAGGGCTTCAGTGGGCCCTTAAGCCGTGCAAATACAATCACAGTCTAAAACCCTTGCCCTGTAGAGTCCTGTGCTGGGGTTATGCACTCACCCAACCCCTCAACAACAGCTAGACCATGATGACACTGTACCCAGTCGCGGGTGGGAGTAGGAAGACAGTCTCTCACCCCACAGATAATACAAGACATAAATACGCAATTAAAGAATTTATTTTAGGGGGGGGGGATGAAAGGAAGAATGGAATGGCCCTGTCCAAAGCAAGAGGTCAAGTAGATACAATCTTTCCGGGGAGGAATGCAGGTCTGTCTAGGGTGGGTTTGTTTAACTTGAACTAAGCAGTGGAAACCTTGATGCTGCTTGCCATCCCTGCATGTTGCAATTAAAAGTGGCCTGCAGTTTGTGGGGGAAGAAAAGGTGACCTTTTCCTTATAAGGAGTTTACCAAGTACCAGTCCAGTTCATCCAAAAAACCTGGTCTGTTCACTGTGTCCTTGCTGTCTGCAGACTGCCTTTGCCAGACTGAACTCCTGCGAGACTCCTCTGCCTATCATCAAAAGCCTCCCACAATGCGCTGCTCAGGAAGGACATAGCAGAGTGAAAAAAAATGACATCAGTTCGTTCATTTTGTGTCGCTTCTTCCATTCTGCAATCCTCATCTTTTTTTTGAGGCCTAGGTTTCTTTGTTGTTGTTTGGTTTGAGTTTCTTTTTATTTATTTTGTCTAAGTTAAGTAAAAGGAAGTAGCCAGAGATTTTTGTTTTGTTTTGTGGTTGTTTGTTTGTTTGTTTAAATCTTGTTTCTTCTACTTTTCTCTTTTGAAGCAGGGCACACACCACCGCTCCACCCCCAAATAAGACCACCTGTGGAATTATGGAGAGATACCTGCCCCAAACTCTGCGTGGAAAATTTGTTAGCCTAAGCTCACGTGAGCACAAAGCAAACAGAATTTCTATTTCTAGTAAGAAAAAACTGAAGTAACTTTCCCTTGGCAATGACATCAGAGGCGCCTGAAGTGATGTTTTCCATCTTGGTTGTCCTAAAAACAAAGGAACATACCTTTTCCTCAATGAAAGTCCAGGTGTGGCTACTTCTAGAAGGGCAGTGGTACTCCAACCAAGGGAACATGGCAACCCGGAACACATTACCCTGGTGGTGTCAATTCTCCACCTCCTATCCCAGGACATAGGTCCTACCATCAGAACAGTTTTGAGGACCATCTGTAGCATTATAGCACATTCCAGTGCTGGACAAAAGTGACCTGGGGAGTTGTCCATCATTTCCCTTCCTCTTCCGGGTGATGCAGAGTAGTAACCCAGAAGGCCTGTGACTCGAAGAACATCCTATTACCTCTTTCAGCTGTTGGGCGCATAAGAGGATAGCTGATAACTACATGTTAATGCACAAATATATGAATGTAGGTCTGTTGGCATGTCTGTGAGAGAGACTCAATATACCTTTGTGTGTGCACTGTCTATAGTTAGACACATTCACCTGAATAACACTAGAAACAAGGAGCTGAACCTGTTGGTAAGGCAGCCGTATCTCAGCCATCATTTCCTTTGGAGACAGCTAGACAGAGAGTACACAGTAAGAAGACCAACTGGGAGCCAATTATTTCTTCCTGGTATCTTTGGGATTGGATGGATTGGATATGTTCTTCTATGGAGGCACATAAACACACCGTTCATTAAACAGGCACCAGGACCTATTTTGAAAGCTGCTCACCCTGAGGCAATGCACACTGTCCCGATTGCACTCCATGACAGAGCCATGACAGTGGACAGGATAATGTGGCAGAACATGTATCTGGATTTCTGATTAGTGTCTGGCAAATGTACTTCAAGATACTCTTGTAGATAAGAGGGTAAAAACTGAGTGAGGGTCCAACTGAGATGAATAGCGTGGCAAATAAACTCTAAGATCCAAAGGCTTTTTACTAAGACAAACACATTGTGTGGAACAGGGCTCTCTGGTGGTGGCTGCAGACACCACAGTGCTCCCCACTCAACTGTTGGATTAACTTTTATAAAAAATCATTTCCTCAGGTTAAAAAATGCCAAAGATGATGCTCATAATATGGACAGATGAGACAAAACTGGTATAGTAGACTCAGCAGCAAATGAACAAAACAATGACAGACCTCTTGGCAAATTTGAACACTGGAACAAAATTAACAGGGGAAAGTTTTATGTCTGGAGATCTACCTTTGGAAACATCACATTGCTCCACAAGCCATTCTTGTCTTTCTGTCTACCTTCCAGACACACTGTGCATAAGACTCGTGCTGATTGACAAGTGTCCTCGGCAGCACAACAGCTTCTGGAATGCAAAGTGAACATTGCTGAAACAATCATGGAATATGTGCACTAAGAACTACAGCCATGAAGAAAAGCTGCAAGATATATAAAGCATGATACGGTAACCTCAGACACACACAGGCCACCCTTATAAACCACTGGTAGGCATATAGCTATATGCAAATGCAGAGTGCTATCGTCAGAATTTCCCAGTCACAGGAGGTCTGTCTCCAGACAGATGCTAAGTTGGCATAGATTACAAAAGAACTACAAATTTGCTAGTAACATCTGAAATTCAGAATGCAGTTTTTTGGTTAACCCTGAATAATGACATTTTTCCAAGTCTTGATTTTATCCAAAAGGGGAAAGTTCAAAAATACAGAAGAAAACACAAATTCTTTGGTTTTCCATAATACAAAGTTCAGAGAAGTCAGCACTATGGAAAGATTGCAAAACAGCCAACTCATGCCATAGAGAATGTCCAGATGGTCAGCCTGTGGATATCAGTACCTGGAGACCTAGCTGGAGCCAATCCTGGCAACACAATTAGGCAGGGGCACTGGACAATCCCGCTGCAGGAAACAAACGGCTAGGAGAGATTCTGAAAGGCATGACACAGTAATGATTGTGACTGTTTAACCTCTAGATAAGATTACAGGTTCAACCAGGTCCCTTCAAATATTTGAAGGGCTATTATGCAGATAAGGCAGAATAAACTTTCTTAAGGCTGTTAACTTACCACGGGAATTTCCTGAGGTAGATGCTAGAACAAATAAACACAAATAATCTTTTCTTTAGGGAAAGAAAAAAGTAAAGAAGGAAGGGATGGAGGGAGGAAAGGAAGGGAGGAAAAAAGAAAGGAAGGAAGGAAGGAAAGAAGGAAAGAAGGAAGGAAGGAAGGACGGGTTTAACTAAAAGAATGAATGGTAACAAAATAGTGGGAAACCATGAGTTCCCTATTATTGTATTCAAGTTCAAGTAAGTATTATTTAATATGTATTCAAGTATGTAAAATTATAAGTATTCAAGTAAGAAAAGGTCTTTAAAAGCATGTTGATTTCATTCCAATAAAAACATAGGATTTTAAAGATCTCTAAATTTCTAATATTCTGGGATTCCATAATTCAGGGGCAGAACTGGTTTTCAACGTATGTACCCAGCAGTTCCAAATCCCAGTAGTAGTATGCTCTGCCACCAGGTGGCAGTAGATGCCTTGGACTCTGGGTTCTAAATGTTAGGTGTGGTCAAAAATAAATTAGCACCATTACCAACTTTTAAGAGCGGGATGTGGAAGAACACGAACCCCAAAGCAGCCTCCTTCAAGGGAACAGATAAGCTTAACTAAATACTATTTCCTATTATTATACAACAATATTTTTGAGGCAGTCTTTGTAAGCCTGGGCTGGCCTAGAACATATTATGTAGCCAGGCTGGCCTCAGACTCGTGGAGAACATCCTGCCTCAGCCTTCCACATGCTAGAATTACAGGAACACACCACCATGCTTGGATTTTGCATGTGCTTTTTGATCTCTGAATTTCTTGGGGGAAAAAAAACAACACCAACTTTGCTTCCTCTGCAGCTGCAGATCGCATCTACTACCACAGTCTCTCTGCCAGACCTGAGGAAAAGAACCATAGGGAGGGTCAGAGGCACACGCCAGCCATTTCCTGCTTCCAGCTTTCCTGCCCGGCATCTACACACAAGCAGGAAACCAACAACAACAGTGGTCCTCCCCTTGACAGTGTGGAAGTACATCACTATCATGTGCTCAGTTCACTGAACCATTTCCCTACCCTGCTCCAGCCATAGCTCCCTGCTTTGCTGCTACTTGAAACCTACACATAATCAACAGACCCTGTCCCAGCTCCACCTGGTGACAGAAAATCTGGTGCTCACAAAGCATTTTGGTTAAGGACTTGTAAGTGGACACAAATGAATGATATTTGTTCAGTCACATTCCGAAGCAGTTGCCTCACAGTTACCCATGTTCTTGACTCAGGGTGCTGCTCTCTGTCTTTGTCTTTGGAGAAACACACTTTCTTCCAGGAGCTCTCAGCATAAGAAGGCTATGTTCACTTCCTGTGCAAAGTGCCACACATGTATGCTCTGCCACCTTCCCGTGTCACGCTTCTGCATCTGCCCTCTCACTTTTTAAGCACACACACTGCAGTGGGCTCTTTACCCCTTTCCCTGTTACAGTGCAGCATCCATGAAGGCCTGAGCTGTACTCCCAAACGCAATAATCCCCAATAAGCATCCATGAAACCATTTTTTACATGTATGAGTGTTTTGTCTGCTTGTGTGTTTGTTCTACGTGCACGCCCAGTGCTCACAGAGGCCAGAACAAGGCACCAGATTCTCTGGAACTTGAGTCACAGAGAGCTGTGAGCCACCACGTGGGTGCTAGGGATCAAATCTTCATCCTCTATAAGAATAGCCAATGTTCTTAACCACTCAGCCCTCTCTCCAACCCCAGTGAGACTACTTTTTACAGAGAGACATTATCAATTAATCATCAATCTAGTGCCAAGTCCAGGCTTTCCGCTGAGAGTGACATCCTCTTCACAAACATTTCCTGAGTGTCTGCAGTGCTTGGGACGGTACAGGAGAGGTCAAACCTGTATCCTGCTCTCAGAGAGCTCACACTGAGAAAGAAAATGACGGCAAGAACACAAACATCCATGCATCAAAGCATGCCCAAGAGCAAAGTCAGGCATGGTGGCTTCATACCTGTAACCCCAGTACTGGGGAAGTTCAAGGTCAAATTCAGATATATAGAATGGAAAGTCAGCCAATTTAAGACTCAGTCTCAACCGGACAGAACAGAACAACAACGAAAACTCACAACACCAAAAAAATGTGTATATTAGAAAATGGAAAACCAGAAATTACAGACAGATATGTGCACATGGTTGAAGTATGGGCTAGGTAGTGGGGGTCCCAGCTAGAGTCCCTGGATTGCTCTTTCAGTTGGGTGGTGGCATGTGCCAAACCAAGCCCTCTACACAGATGATCACATCTGTTCCTCAAAACAATCCTATGTAAAAATCTTCCATACAGAGTCAGCAACAAGCTCAGTGAAGTGGGGAAATTACCCAAGACATCACAAGCCTCTACCTGGTAGTGCTGGATCCCCGGGCAGCCAGTCTGATGAATGGAGCAACCACACCTCAGCACTTGAAAACCCAGGACGCCGGGCAAAAGCATTGCTACCACACTGATTGAGAACATGTCAAGATCCATGTTTGTACTTTCACAAATCTATCCGCTGGTGATGGAGGGACCAGAGAGAGCGGTCAGACTTGATGTCTACTGCAACTGTCCCACTGTTGCATGAAATTCCTGACCAAAGAAGATGGCGGCCTGACTAGAAAGGGGCTTTAGAACTGAGGAACGCTAGAGAAAAACGGAAGACGGTCACGGTGTGCACCTGAGTGTCGTATGCAAGCTTGCCGTAGAAAGAGGAGGAATGGGTACAATTCCAGATGCACAACAGCCTCGGGGGCTTCAAGCCAGCTCTCCCCAGTCCCACATCTGCCTAAGTATTCTCTATACCTGCAAAAGCCCTCTGAACACCCCTAGCTGTCTTCAATATGAGCCCAAGCACTCACAAATGCAGAGAAGCGGTGATGGGGCAGGGGACGTTGCCCTGTCCCCTCTTTCAGGGCCACTGTTCCTCTGGCCAGTGCTTTCAACCTATATAATGCCTAGTCCCAGACCAATACCAAGCAGTCCGAGACCTGAGGAAGGAATTCTCTTTCACCGACTCCTTATAACCTTAGACCAGAGGCTCGGTTTCTCTGGATCTCAGTTTTGTTTTCTTTTGTTTTTAATCTGTAAAATCTGAGTTTGGACCAGAACCAAAAAAAAAAAAAAAAAAAAACTGGAGATACATAAGTCAAACTCATCTACAAACAGAATCTTTGATCAACATAATAACTTTAATTGAATTAGTCACCATACTTAAAAACCTGGCCATTTCACAAAGGGGTATATTTGCAGCCCTTCCAGAAGAACCTACAGTAGGATGGGGCCCACATGCCTACATGGCCTGCATCAGCTGAAACCGGCCGGGTACCTACTGTTCCTCTCAGGTGGGGCACGGCCCTCACCTCATCCGGCCATGGCCTTTTGAATCAGCACACTTATATGGTCTGTCCCCTATAGGCGGCTGTGTTCACAGCCCCTGGAGAAGATCATCTAAAACACCAGCATTGCAAGGCTCAGGAATTAGGGGCAAAAAACTAAAGTACAGAGGAATAACAGTGAATTCCCCACGATAGAGCATGTAGGCTGCCGAGAGGAGCTGCAGGCTCTTGCTGAAGATTCACGAACAAGTGTGTCAGGCCTGCCCACTCCCCCCACGCACACACCCCACCAAGGAGGCACAAGGCCAGATGACATCAGCCTTGGACACAGTCAGAGAAACCCCATCATGAAGCAATTTGTTTCCCCAGCCACTCTAATTTAACAATTACCTTAACAACCCCGGGCAGGCACTTGCTGCAGGAGCAGGAAGTGATCCTGATCACTGTCAGCTTCAGCCTGGAAGGGAACTCCGCCCCTACCCCAACCCCACTGCCCTTGCTAAAGGGTACTCATCTCCTCGCACAGATGCATTCTAGACATCACCAGAGACGGTCTATTGTTCTTTGAGACTCCCATTAGCTTTGCCTTTACCCCTGAAGCAACTCTCTCTGAGCTTGTCCTGAAAGATTTTGACCTAACCCAGGAAGCATATTGGGCCAGAATGCTCAAACTAATCACTTCTGTGGTCCTTGGAGGGTAAAGATGCTAAGAGTAACCCTAAATACAGATTATGCTGCAGAGGGAGATTGGTACATCCCAGGGCTGGCAGCCTTGGGACATCCTAGGTACACACCCTGCCAGAGAACAAGCCTCAGAATTAAGTTCGCCCTGACCCAGACAGCATAGTCAGTACTCCCTATGCATCATCAGAGCACCTCTGGGGGACATGTACAATGCTCCCTCCCTCAGCTGACCCTGCTCCTAACTCCAAAACCTTTCTCAAGCTGCGTCCAAAACCCAAATGTCAAGTTTCAGAGAGAGACCGATAGAGATGTCGTAAAGTAGAAATCAAAAAAGAAAAGTTGATAATGCCATACGTCCACAGTAACCTGGAGGCTATTTTAAAGTAGAGAATTCTAGGATGGATGGGGCAAGGTCAAGGCCCAAAATAGCAGAAAGAGGAAAGCATCCTGATGTGACGAGGTAGAACTTTCAAAGACAGTGGAGGCAGAAATAACATGTAAAAATGGAACAACAACCCGGGATATTAACCAGGCCAAAGATAACTAAGCTTGCCCAATGCCATACAGGGATGATTCGACTCCATCAAAGGGAGATGCTGGGACAGAGAATAAGTTGGTGACGCCCCTGGCAAGGCACACCCTGGAGAATAGAGAGTCCTTCTCAACTTGCCTTCCACACAGACAGGAGAGAAGTCAGCGTTGAGTGACAAGTGAGCTGTAAATAAGTCACCAGGACCATATGGCATCCGCCTGAATCCTAGAGGAATTCAAGGGTGAAATTGCAGAGCTGATGCCCAAAATGTGTAACCTCTGATTGCAAAGTCACTCATGCTTGCCACTGGCAGAGAGCCCACACAGTTCATTCATAAGGAAGGAAGGCAGAGTCGTCTCATCTTCACACCAAGCAAGTCGGCAGGGAAGGTACTGGGAAGAAACCCATGAAGCAGTACTTAGATAGTGGTTCTCAACCTTCCTAACGCCGTGACCCATTATACAGTTCCTCATGTTGTGGTGACCCCCGACCATAAAATTATTTCCATCGCTACTTCATAATATAATTTTACTACTGTTATGAATTGTACTGTAAATATCCGTGTGTTTTCCCACAGTCTTAGATGACCCCTGTGAAAGGGTCATTCAGCCCCACCGCCAAGAGGTCGCGATTCACAGGTTGAGAACCGCTGACTTAGAGGAAAGTTAGCATAGTGCTTGTGAGGGCAGAACACATAACACAATACACGTTCTTGAAAAAGTAAACACAAATGTGAATTAAATAGAACCTGTGGGTGTTGTTCACATCTATTTTCAGGAAACTATTGACGAAGTGCTATAATAAAAACTTTAAGTTTAATATTCATGAACTTCCCCGGGGATTGACTTGGAGACCAGAAACAGCGTGAGATAGTAAACAAGGGGAATAAAAAGGAGGTGAGAGCAAAGGGGAGATCAGACACGTAAGATCCAGACCCGCCAGCTGTAATATGTCATATAGACCACAGTTGGCCTCAGGGAAGAAGAAGGGAGAGGATAATGTCACACATCTCTGAACTGAGTGATTAGATGGGGTTGCTGAGGCACCAACACTAGACAGTCCCTGAAATGTGTAGAGGGACAGCGAGGTCTACGGGGCTGTGCTCTTCTAGGTGGGAGAAAGAAAAGCCGATAGAGAAACGACAGGAAAGTCACTCTGTGCTCTATGCACTGACAGAAGAGGTCTCTGGGTTTCAGTGGGATGGTCTCCCCACCTTGTTGCAGTTCCTGAAGTGTCCTCTCCCTGTGAGTCTGGTGAGCTATAGAACCAACATATGCATGGAAAACAGGAGAAGCTTCCTAAAAGCTGTCATGGAGGCTGTGAGTCAGTCAAGCCCATGGGGAGCCTTTGTCCCTTCACCTACGGTACTCATCCAGTTCACAGAACTTCAATTCTACGAATCAAGATGTTCACAGGGAACTCAATCTAGTGCTATTCACCAAGAAGTCTAACACAACAAAAAGTGTGTATTTACCCATTTCTTTGTATTAATATTAATATTAACTTATTATTGCTTCTCTATCTTAAACATACAGCAGAGAGTTGAGTGCAGGTATAAAAATCTAAGCAGCCTCATCTTTTGTCTCCAAGTTCCCTAAACCTCTATCCAACTACCTAGTTGACTTATGCTGCTTCTAACATGGGTGACTGCCATACAGTAGAAGCCATGGAACAACTCCCCCATCCTGCTTATGCAAGTACAATCATTCCTTCAAAACTAGAGACAAAACACCTCCTTCCTACAGCAACCCCATAACATCAGGAGACCTTGAAATCTCTCTATCGTTTAGGTTTGAGGTCAAGACAGAAAAAAAGAGTGCTACGTTATGTCACCTGCTAAAAAAGTCTGACATGGCATAGTACCTGGGTGTGCAGGCTCCAATGCTGCTCTCCTAATCCCCAGCGGAGATAGTACCTGGGTGTGCAGGCTCCAATGCTGCTCTCCTAATCCCCAGTGGAGATAGTACCTGGGTGTGCAGGCTCCAATGCTGCTCTCCTAATCCCCAGCGGAGATAGTACCTGGGTGTGCAGGCTCCAATGCTGCTCTCCTAATCCCCAGCGGAGTTAGTACCTGGGTGTGCAGGCTCCAATGCTGCTCTCCTAATCCCCAGCGGAGATAGTACCTGGGTGTGCAGGCTCCAATGCTGCTCTCCTAATCCCCAGCGGAGATAGTACCTGGGTGTGCAGGCTCCAATGCTGCTCTCCTAATTCCCAGCGGAGATAGTACCTGGGTGTGCAGGCTCCAATGCTGCTCTCCTAATCCCCAGCGGAGTTAGTACCTGGGTGTGCAGGCTCCAATGCTGCTCTCCTAATCCCCAGCGGAGATAGTACCTGGGTGTGCAGGCTACAATGCTGCTCTCCTAATCCCCAGCGGAGATAGTACCTGGGTGTGCAGGTCCAATGCTGCTCTCCTAATCCCCAGCAGAAATAGTACCTGGGTGTGCAGGCTACGATGCTGCTCTCCTAATCCCCAGCGGAGATAGTACCTGGGTGTGCAGGCTACAATGCTGCTCTCCTAATCCCCAGCGGAGATAGTACCTGGGTGTGCAGGCTCCAATGCTGCTCTCCTAATCCCCAGCGGAGCTAAGGTAAAGCTTGACATCCTCACTGTCACGTGGGAAATTAGGTTTATCTGTCTGAAAGAGCACTCCTGGAAGCCCAAGGATCCTTGGTACAGTAACTAGTGAGAAACAAGGAGACGATAAATATGACTAACAACATCTTCTTCTCTGAACAGACTTATGTTCCTTTCTTGATTTTTCTCAATTTATATGTAGCTTTTAGAAAAGCTTCTTTTTCTAAAGTTACCTAGCACTCAGGTGTCTTTTTATTACCTTCTTAGAAGTATTTGTTTAGACCTGTTCATGTATCATTTTGTAAATTATGAGGTCCCTTCGATGTGACGATATCAAGAATGTTCTTGAGTAAAGTGTGCCTGGAACAGGTAGTAAGCCCGTGACATAGCCTAGGAGCGTGCCATATGTTCCCAGGAGTCTCCACAGATGACATTTTCTTTGATTCCCCACCAAAGTAAAGGTTTATAAAGTTATGCACTCTGAAGCTAGACTTTTTTTTTTTTGAAAAGTAAATTCATTCTTGGATAAGACTCATGTTAACCAAGTTCCTGAGGCTGATTTATGAGTCAGAAGTTCTACTTATTGAGTGCCAACAACAACAACATGCACCACCATCCACAAGACCCTAGAGTGCTCCGGTCAGCACGATCACTGTAGACTGAGGCCCCGGGAAAGCCAAACCATCATCACAAGGTTGAACTGCAAGTATGAACCAAGGCTAAAGAAGTCCACACAAGTACAGCTCTGTGGTAGCAAACCACCGCTGTATCTGCCCCAACAATAAAGTTAGGCTTGCCAGAGACCCAGGAGCCTGGGGTAGAACCTGAACAGACATGACCAGCTTCTGTTTCCTTAACTGTCTTTACAGTGTATCCCCTGCCAATCAGTACACAACGTTTCCTCAGTCTGTGCTCAGGGCACGCAAATAGGCTTCACATTACTAAATTACAGTCACATTTCAGTACTGCATCCCTGACATTACACCCAGGTCATACTAATGGGGTCCCGCCTCTTGCTTCCCACACTCACAGGATGTCCCTGGGCAGTAGGTCACATCTACATAGGATATATGGATGGACCCAATTTAACCCTCGGACACAGCTCATTTCTATGACTTCCCAGTAAGGGGGCCAGAAAGGGTGGTTAACCTGTATTAAACCTCTATGATCAACACCCCACCTTATATTTTATATCACTGTTATTTACTATGTACGAGTTCACGAACAGTAGGAAGCCCTTCGGCAAGGAAGACATAGACACTCTTTACTGACAAGAAAATACTTTTCAAATATTGGTCGGGAAGAGGGCGTAGTTAAAGAGACAGAGTGACACAGAAAGGGAAAGGGGGAGCAGAGAGAGAGGCAGGAAGACAGGTGTGGGAGCAGATCGGAAGAGAACGAGTCCAGTGAGCGGGCTGCGCTGAGCCGCTGTCTTTCTGAGGACTTGCAGAAAGAAGCTCCACGTTCCCAGGTTGTACTTAGAAACCTTCCAGCTCCTCTGCCATGACATTTATCCTGGCCAATACCCTCTTCCTGATGTCTTAGCTCAGGGAAGAACATTCCATTTTAGTCAGGAGAAAGAAGCTTAGAAGCAGACAGAAAAAATGTTTAGCATTGTCATAAGTCTCAGACTCCTGAGACTAGAAAACTACTGTTAAGTGGTCTTTTGGGCATCTCTAGGGCTCAAGTACTGAACCTGCAGTGGAAAATTTAGCTGAATATTCACCTTGCCATGTGGGAGATTCCTGCCTTTCTATATGGACATAGCATGGGTGTCCGCAGTCCTTTGCTAGGTGTAAACTGCAAGACAGTACTCTTGAAAACAGCCCAAGCTATGGAGCCAGACAGCCTTAGACTTTGACAGCTTCTGGCCAATCAACTACCCTCTCCGAGCCTGTTTTCTCAGCTATAAATGGAGTAACTGCTACTTTTAGAATGGATGGGAGGACTAAAGATGACATTTGAAAAGTGCTTAGTCAAAGGCTGCTTTTATTTAGGGTGACTTTCCAGAAACTTGGCATCTGCAATGGACAACTCAATTAGAGAAGTTACCCACCAGATGGAGCACAGATCGCCAAGCACCCCAGCATACCCACTCTAGAACACCATGGCACACCTCATGCCACCCAATCAAGCACAACCCCTCCTCTTGGTCCTCTCTCTCATGGAAATACAGCCTTCCTAATCTTAAATACAAGCTTCTTAACATGAATAGGAACCTGCCTATGACAGGCACTAGCACACCTGAAAAAATGTGAGGAGCAGGGTTAAAGACAGACAGGAAATACTCCTCACAAACCCAAATCACTAAAATGGAGACACAAGGCAAGATGCAAGAGGAGGGGAAGGCCAAGGTCATGTTTCTTAGCTACAGGCACTGAGAGTTGAGGGAAGAGCATCCTCTGTCTACTAAGAGAACAGCATCCTCCTAGCTGCACAGACCACATGGAGCACTGGGAACAGCGACATGAAAAGAGGTTTGTGATGAGAAGTCATGGGATGGCTTCAGAGGGATCAGAGCTAAGAACAAAGTCACCAAAACCCCTCTTCTCAACATAAAGCGGAACCCATGAGGCCTCACAACACAGACAGACTGACAACAGGATCTGGAAGAGATGAAGAGAACATTCAAGCATTGTCTGGCAGGAGCAGAGTCCTGGAGTCCGCCGGGCATGGTACATTCTCAGTCAACAGGGACAGAACTCGAGTAGGTTCTTCAGGGACCTAACTAGGCACCTACATGCTTCCTGGAGTTCTTACTAGGAATTATAGAGCTCACGCTCAGAAGAGGGAGCTTGAAAACCCCAAGAGTCTAAGAGAATGCCATGGCGCTAGGCACTGAGTTGCACACAGGCGCTAGGGGAAGGCTGTGACCAGGCCATTACTGCAGCCACTTTCATCCCTGTTCTACAAACAGCTTTGCCTGGCTGTTCTTGCTGCTATCATAGGACAGAAGTTGGCTGCCACTTCCTCATCACAGTTTCTGCCTGTCTTTCACTATCTAAAGGGGGCTCAGTGTAGAGCCTGGAAGAGCAAGTCCCCTGGAAAACAGGCACAAACCAATCTGACTGTACTAAACCTCAGTCCTTCCTCTTGCTTTTCCTACCTTAGTTTTCCCTCTGTCCCTTTCTCACCGCCTGTTTTTCCTGATTTTACCTTGTGGTATATAAGCTGCTGCCCCTTCTTTTGGAAGCAACATGGTCTCTACATCCAGGCCTGCTAAAAGAGTCCATTTTCAGTGCAGCCTGACAAGGAAGGTTCTCCAGTCTCTCTCCTCCAGGGACACCTTTGCTCCTCAAATTCATCTCTTTAAGCCAAAACCAACATCAACTTTCCTATAAACCTTTCCCCCAGCTCCCCAAGGGAAGCTCAAATCCTCCTTCTCCAGAAGTTTTAACTGCATTGGTAACTACTAGTCTTTATAGAATGTATCCTAATCCAGCTACAGTCTACTCAACCCTAGTAAAAAAATAATAATAATAATAATAATTTTCCTGAATGGAAGCAGTTGTATTACATCACTCCCTCACTCACAACCCAACGAGTAGCTGCTCTTGCACATCTTACACCGACTTACCTTAGATTCGGTCCCTACTTCTGCCCTGTACACCTGGCAACCTAAACAGCCTACTCTCCTCAAGCGCACGTGGTTCTCTGCCACAACCGATGTGTTTCTCACATCCCTGTTACATGGCTAACACACAAAAGGGCACATGACCTCCACTCCGGGAGATCCCCAGTCTACAAACGATTTATCTTCCTTCTGTATTTCTTCTTCCTCTCCTGCCAGGTTTCTGTGAACCTATAACACTGACTACGCAAGTGAACACATGACCGTTTGGTTCAAATCTTTCTTCGATCTGTCAGTCTCTAACTGTGTGGTTTTAGGTGCATTTCGAGCTTCTCTCAGTCTTTCTTAATCTTAACAATTAGAGATCACAGGAGTTAGAGAGACAGCATGCTGAATCAAAGGACCAGAGTTCAGCTCCCAGCACCATGTAACTGTAGCTCCAGGGGATTCATGCCCTCTTCTGGCTTCCACAAACACTGCATTCATTTGCACACACACACACATACACATATTCACAAAATCTAAAATAAAATCAGCATTTTCATCAGAGGCACTGCGTTGCCTGGAGGCCCTTTCCCATCACCCACATCACTGCCTCACAGGGTGCAGGACCACAGCTCTCATGATAAACTCTTACTCTACAGCCTCTGGAAGACTCATGTCTGCCGGGGACCGTCATCAGTGACGTAGGCATCAATGAGCCAACAGTCCTTTCTGTCACTATCTCAGAGAACAGCCTGGGTGCGTCTGTGCTGCTCGCAAGCTGGCAGGAAAGGCAAGTCGCATGTGGTAAAGGACTCCAAGAGCTCATTCAAACACATCTGAGTTCCACAGACAGAAGGAAGACCTTTAGAAAGGAAGACTATGTTTGTCCTCGTCCCCACCTTAGAACTGGCATCTGATGAGTTATCAAAACTGTCTCTCTCTGTCCTCTTTGAGGAAGAAGTTTTCAGAATAGCCACCCAGGGTGAAAGGCAAGGCCCATGGAAAAGAAGCCACTTCTCGTAACAGCACAGACCTGAGAAGGTGCACAGCTTCGGGGAAGCGATGTCATTAGGAGTATGTATGCAGAGGCTTTAAGCTGTCTTCCTATCTGAGTTACCTCTCACAATGACCCAATTCTGAGATGGGGAAACTAGGGTAACTGGAGTTTACCAAAGTCATGTACTATCTCCTTCCTTTAACCTTTGTATCGAAAATAGTGGCCACCATTTTTTTTTCATCCCCAAAGCCTAGAAACAGAGCTATAAAATGGGAAATGTAAACATTCATCCCAAATACATAGAGAGTATCATTCCATCATTGAAGGTGGTTCGATTCTTCTGCTCAGAAAACAAGACACACAAGCAGAAACAACATAGATAGAGGCAAAAAGAACACACATAGCTCATGAGATATATTAGACATGGGTATGAAAAGTAGAGCTTGCATGTATTGAAGCAAAATAAAGCAGGCAGCAAAGAGGTGCCTCACGTTCACGAAGGTCAGGGACCGCTCACTGATGACGCCTGTTCAGAGCTAAGGGACCTCCACCCTAATAGTGCACACAAAACTCAGAGATCTCTCTGGGAGAGCAAGTATGTGCTGATCAGGCACCTCCTGCTTACTGTGGGTTCTTAAGCACCTGCCAGTTCTGGTTGCCATGACTACATCATCATAAGCATTTCAGGCTGGCATGGCACCAAGGCAGACAGGACGGATGACTCTTGTATATAAAGCAGAAGTTGGAAATGTGGTTCTTCTACCACTTGCATTCTACTGAAAGTATATAAACTTATCCCATGTTTTTCCTTGCACGTTATTTATTTGTTTGGTTTCTTTTCTGTATGTTTGCTACTAAATCAAGAAGTCATGTGATCTGAGCATCCTAATCTGGCATTGAGATTTCAGTTCCGTAATCTGGTTAGGGAGCCCATTTAGGTACTGCAGTGGCATCAAGATAACCTCCCATCACAACAAGGGCAAGTTGAGAGGAATAGGGACGAACAGTCAAGGTCAAGGAATGAGGAAAGAGTGGAAAGTGCCATTTCATGTCTGAGGCCAAAGGAGGATGGCTTTTCTGAGAGCCAGGATATGAGCAGCCTCTTTCTAATTCTGTCACCTTGGGAACTCAGTTTTCCTATCTGAAGGAATGAGGTGGGCACACTCAAGTGTCTCTAATGTTCCTTCTGGTTCCTTCTGGAGCTCCCAGTTGAGAATTTAAAATCTGCTTCCAGCCTGCTCGTCATAGCTAACACAGCATCCTAAGGACATGGTGCGGTGTTCAGTTTCTGCTCGTGGAGAGGACAGAGACCAGCTGGCTCCTACATTAGCAAACAGGAAGGAATTGAAAGGGAGGTTGGGACAAACTTTTTCCTCTAAAAGCCTCCTATTCTCTCAGTTGATGTCGCTTGTTTGCCCCCTGCATATCTCTCTCTCCTCTCTCTCTCTCTCTCTCTCTCTCTCTCTCTCTCTCTCTCTCTCTCTCTCTGTGTGTGTGTGTGTGTGTGTGTGTGTGTGTGTGTGTGTGTGTGTCTCCTACTACATCTCTATCTCTTTCCAGCCCAGAGGCTTGTCTGTAGGAACCACACCTAGGTTCTCTTGCCTTTTGGTGTTCTGATGGCTCAGCCACTGGAAGTAGACAGCCTGCTCCCCAAGACCATGGAAACAGCTCTGCTAGTTGATCATGAGGACCTAGGTTTGATTTCCAGAAATCGCAGGTATGACTGCACATGGTTGCAATCCCAGCACTGAGAAAGCAGATATGGATGGTTCTCTGAGGTTCTCTGGCTAGCTAGCCTTTCCTACTTGGTGAGTCTCAGATGCCAGTAAGAGACTACCTCAATAACCAAGGTGGATGGCTGACCTCAGGCCTACACACACACAAACACACACACACACACACACACACACACACACACACACGTTTCTATCTCACTACAGCCTTCCTGTGGAGCCCTTCCTGGACCTGTACAACAGCCTTTGAACAGGCTGATCTCATCCACTCATCCACTGCCCACATCCAAGTGCAGCTCTTCTCCTCTGACAGCTAGGCAGCCACCACCATCTTCACTGTACTGTGTGCCCCTTGCAGCGCTTTCAGCTCCTGGGGAACTCTCTGAAAACAAAGACCCCATCTTTCACTCCAGCTCCTTAGACCTTCCATCAGTTCTTGCACAAATCTAGTCGAAATCAGTTTTTCCTGAGTAGAAAAGGCCCACCTTCCTAACTCAGCTACCACCAACTACGGCCATGTGCACAGGAAAGATGCAGCAAGCGACATGCTTCATACCCATCGTGAGCATCCAAGATAGGGGAGAAAATGATGCACTCACAGCAACGGGGCTGGACTACTTATCGGACTCACCAAGAGGGTGGAAAACTGTCAAAATTTCCTCCATATCCTTCTGCTTTGGACGCTCTTACACTAGATACCACGTGTCTGATGCCCAAGAGGTATCGGCTGGAAGAGCAGAGCAAAGCGGGGTCATTCCAGATGCAGAAGCGAGGCAGGGAGTTCTAGAGACCCAAGCGAAAGCACTTACCGCGCACATACAACATTCCGCCCTCTGAGCCCACCTAGTTGACCACCTCCTATCCTAGCCAGATGCCATCCTGGGGCACATTTGTAGGCCCATATTTTTGTATGGTGTAGTAGCTAGGCATAAAAAGCCATAGGCCCAGTCTGAGCTGATCACGTAGTTCTGTAGACAAGCTGTCTCTGCGAAACAACAGCAAGGATGTACTGCTCCTTTCTTTCTTTTGTTAGAAATGTAGATCACCTGAGGAGAGGTGTTGGCTAAAGCTGGTCAGGAGGTTTGGTGCTTATTTCTTGGTAATTTGGAGGAAGTCTTATAGAGATGCTAATTTAGGCCTACGTGACAGCTAGCATACGGATCGTGACAGAAGGCCATTCACCTGGTTACCTAATAGCCTAATGTATTTTCCCGCTCAATTGATGTGATGGTATATAAACTGTTCGAATAATAAACATGAGAGATCTTCAGAAGATCGTCAAGAGAAAAGACCCTGAGATGCCCTTCCGTCATGACTGTGTAAGCTGTGTCTGATTATTCCTCGCGACTCCATACCAGTCCTAGTTAGGGGAAAGAATTATCTGTGTTGGACCCACACGGGCTTCAACACACATTCTCACAACCTGTACGATTCCTCCCACCCTGGACGAACAGTGTACACAGTGAGAAGCTGGCAAGGGAAGCAGTCCAGCAGTCCTGCCGCTTTCCTCCCTGCTTTAGATTTCTCTCAGGAGAACAACAATGCAGCAAGGCATGGAGAAAAAGTACTAGAGAACAGAAAGCATCATCTGAGTCCGCCTACTTGAGAGCTGAAGTCCCTAATACACCCCTAAGCGCCAAAACCACGCGCCCTGCCTCTGAATGGCTGCCAGAGAGGAATCACATCTTCATCTCAAAAAAAAAAAAAAAGTTAGCCCTGAAAACTACATTCAAGTAACATTATAGAGACAGGTTATATTTAGGAATATCTATGTATATCCGTACACATATAAGCACGTAACAATTAATAAAAGAAGAGGCCATGAGTTTGAAAGAGGGGGGTCTGGAAGGAGGAAAGGTACAGGAGAAATGATGTAATTATATTATAGTCGCAAAAAGAAAACAAAAAGAAAAATGAGCCATTCAAACTCCTGCTTGATCTTCAAGCCTTAATCAAATTCACCTCCTGAGTTTGTTCCTATTTGTGTTCCCTTAGCATCTAGTGATGGCCCAATTGCAGGGTGTCAGGATGAGCTGTAATTATCTGCTTCCACAGATATCTATTTCTCTGGACTCTGGTCTCCTTGAGACTAAAATCAAGTTGTGCATCTACCCTCTATCCTTAACTCAGTAATGCTGGTCCAGAGGAAGTGAAGTCTAGAACTTCCAAAACCATCCTCTGGGACCTGCTAATGGCACCAGTGTAAAAATCATTTTCTCATTTGCCCCTTTGATAACGAAGTTACACTCCAGAGAACTTATGTCTATGCAAACAGAGAGTGGGAGTCTGCCTTTTATGGAGGCTTGGATGTCCATCAATCTCTTTTACACCATGCCTCTTGACAGGGCAATCCAGCCCTTTCCAATCCTAAGTCACCAAAGGCTATGCACACATATGGCACACCCTAGAGAGATGCTTGTTGAATTGCCCTGATGGCTGATGGTGTCCGTGGTCCAAACTCCCTGGAGAAGTGGACCATCTGCCAATACAACTACAGTGTGTTTGGATTATGTTAAGTAGCTGACAAAGTTCAAATGAGGAAGAAAATTACCAATCCCTCCTGGAAGTGGGCTGGGAGAAGGGCTTTCTTGCTTCCAAAATGTCCTAGCATCTTGTTAAAAACTGACATCTGTTTGCCTCCAGCTTGCTTCTCCCAATGTTTGCCAACTGGCCAAGAATGTTTTTGTCTTTACCAACCATCTTCCCCCATTGCACCCACATCACTTCCTTCCTCAGCTGGCAATTTTACAGGCACTATCATGGAAGCGCCATGGGAGCACCAAAGGAAATACTCCCTCATTAAGATGGCCAGGACCCTTAAACTGACCCCATGGTTCCCAACCCTGCAAAAGTACCAAGTGCGCCCAGTCCCGAGCCAAGGCCTCTCACTTTTCTCCTCTGCTTCTCACACTGCCCTCTTAAATTACAGACCTGTACACCTGCACTACAGAAGACGACCAGCCCTTGTTGCCAGAGTCCTTCTGGAAAGGACCACTTTTCCCATAGATGGCCACTGGCCCACTCCATACTCTTCTCTTCCCAGGAGATCCTCGCTGACTCTCGCAGCCTCTCCAAGCTCTCCTAGGATGCCTCCCTGACTCTTCTTTTCCTCCTACCCACAAACTCTGAGAATCCCTCTGAGTTGAGCCCTGAAATCCCTGCTGCTCCCTCCTACACTCACACTCCTGGAAGGATGCGGGGGCGTTCAGAAACACCTTACACTCTGCTTGAGCCCTTCCTTTCCCTTTACAGTATCAGTGCCCTAAGTCCTTCAGCAGACACCCCTAAATCTATTCTCCCTTCTTGTTCTCCACTGTGTGCTTCAGTCCCACAGACGAAAGGGTGTTCTGGGTATGTGCATTTGAATCCCATTGTAAAACGCAGTGCTCCCCCTCTTCAGATCAGCTTCCCTTCCCAAGTCTCCTTTCTCCCACTGCGTCTGCATGCCACCATCTTATCAAGGCATTGGGGAAGTGGACAGGAGAAGGAGGAAGAGGAGGAGAAGGAAAGAGAGAGAAACACGGTGCCAGTAGAGACTCTCTTGTGGCGAGTAACAGGAGAATTGGAGCGTCATGCCTACCCTCAAGAGGAGGTTAAAGATGTAGATTTCTAGGACCCGCCCCCAGGGACTTGAATTCAGGAACTCTAGAGCCCAGGATCCTGCATCCTAACAGTGTCCCTAAGTGATTTTGATGTAAGCAGTTTAAAGTCACATTCTGGGGAAATGGATTTTAGCAGCTGAGTGTAGGTGAACAGACAGTTAAAAATATGTAAATGCCCAGAGGTGGCTTTAAATAGAAGCAATAAACTATTACAAAGCTATGCTGCTTAGGGAGTTTTACTAAAACTGAAGAACTGGTGGAGACAGCAGCAGAGATCGCCTCAGCTTCTTCATTTAAGAGAAGACAGGACTAAAACTCAAAGGAGTTTAGCTGCCTGCTGAGGACCACATAAACGCAAGGCAGAATGCTTAATCCAGGTAGGCCAAGGATGCCCTTTGTCCATGGAATTAAATAAGCGGAACACACGCATGCATGCACATGTGTTTCAAACAGTTTTTTAGTGTGCAAATAAATTCATGCCTAAAGCTCTTTGAAATGCACAGGCCCTGCCTGATTCAGGAGAGGGTATGTGGCTGGAATTCTGCATTCCTAACAAGCTCCCAGGTGATGTGTGATGCCCGTGCTACTAGTCCACCACTTCCCCCTGAGTAGAAGTCTCAGTGGGTGAGATCGCTGCTCCTCAGGTGTTAAACAACAAAGGGCCTATTTCTTGGAAATGAGCATCTATGCCGCAGAAACCAGTCTTACCTGGGTATCCTCAGGCACGCTTACCATGTGAACCAGGAGACTTCCTGCTAGGCTGCCTCCAAGCTCAGGTCACAATCACCTATCGAAGGCCAGCAGAGGTGAGAAGCCTGGATCAATAAGATACTTAAAGGCGACAAAACTGGGTGGTTGCTTCTAAAACATTCATATGGAAAGTTGATGATTTGATTAAAATTGGAATTTGAAAAGATGTATCCATGTACCATCCTTAAACCATATTTGGAAAATTGGATTGTTTCATGTTGAAGGACACTTTGAAATTCAAAGTAAAGATCCTTGTTTAGAAATATTGGCAGAACCTAACAGAAGCGTTATTTGTAACTAGAAAATAAATGTGCACTTAGTGCCCTCATTAGGAGCAAAAGCTGGATGGCACCGAGAGCCAGCGTGTGCTCTGGTGCCACACTGGCGCAGTCTGGTGCCACACTGCCTGTGTTCAAAATTCAGTTCTGACACTTAAATGCCAGAGAGTCTGGAGCAATTCATTTAACGTCAGCTTTCTTGCCTATAAAATGGGATTACTGCAAGAGTTAAACAAGTTACTGACACAGCGGCATTGGATATAAGCTAGCTCCGAAAGGCACGCGTGCGGCCAGCGAACCACAGTTTTGTGCGTTCCTAGGCTGCGAGGGACTGGGCTTGCTCGGGCACAGTGCATGTTTACATTTTTGAGGGAAGCACAGCCGTGCGTAGTGCCTTTCAGACATCGCATAAGCCACCAGCGCAAGCTGGTTGTCGGTTTTGCATTAAACTTATCCTCCATTCTTTTCAATGACATCATATTTTGAAAATGGGATTTGGACAGTTACTACAATAAAAAGCAAGCACAGCACAAAAATCATCGCAGAACAGGAAATGAGAGGAGAAATATCCAATCTGGTCCCAGCTTCTGAGAAGTTGGGCAGTGCCCAACAGGCACACACATCTCATTAGAGAGTAACTGTGGTTAGTTTAAGATGAAATAAAATACTCCTCTTTAGGACTGGGGAGATGTTGGCTAAAGGATACTAGCCTTCAGTTGGCCAGGAAGAATAAATTCAAGACATTGACTGAATAGCATGGTGGCTACGGTTAATAGTATTGTACACTTGGAAATAATGAATTGAGGTAAAGAGGTGTATCAATCATCTCACTTTTTGGTCATTCTACAATGTATACATATCTCAAGACATGTAACCATGGATATATATAATTTTAATTTTCAAAATAATACCTAAGAAGAAGAAAATACTTCTTCTGTCAATGAATGTACTTTCATTTTTCAAACAGTTACTAGACTGGGAAGACTTAAGTACTTAATACAACTGTTGAGACCTTACAGCCTAACTGGCCTAACATTTTCCTGGGCCTAAGGACATGGGAGAATTACTAAGAGGTGAGGCTCCAGTGAGACAAGGAAAGTGTGGGACCCTGTGCAATAATTACCTTTGTATAAAGACGAGGGTTTTTTGGAAGGGGAAAGCAAGGAAGAACACAGGACACGCATGCGCTGGACTCTCCCCAGACAGGAAGCAAGAGTCACTGCAGAGCAGCGCGTCCCTCGCCACGCTTAGAGGAACCACTCAGAAACCGCAGACTTTTTCACTGGGAATCCTTGAGCGGGGAACAAGATGACAGATCTGGGTGCTTCCATCTTCAGCCCAGAGTCCAATGTGGAGCAGGCCAAAGGGACGGTTCAACCTCTGAGGGAAGAACGCTCGGTGGACGCGAGAGGAAAAGCTCACGGATTTCATTGGACTAAATCAATGCCAGTAAAAAAAAAAAAAAAAAAATTCTCGGGAAAATCCAATTGCAGGTCAAAGCTATGAAATCTGTGGTGCCGAGCCAAGCCACAGACAAGGCTAGCGTTCCCTGGTACCAAAGGGAGGGACACGGCTGCAACTTCATCAGGCTTGGGAAGGAAATAAAAACTTAATTGGTGGAGGACTTGGGTCAGAAAACAGTAAGGGCCTCCCTTGGCTACAGAATAAAAGCACAAAGATAATGGACCTCTTCCAAATGGAATCTGTGACCCACTAACCAAAATAAGTGAAACCATCCCGAGGACTGAGGACAGAGATGTGGCAACTTCCAGGAGTCAGATAACAGTACGCAGGTTGCTGTTCTATCATTCCCAGATGGGGGGATTACATATACAAAAAGTCTCAGGCTTTTTGTATATGTAATCCCCCCATCTGGCTCGGCACCAGATGGAACATTTAAACACACAGCATCTCAATTCCTTAATGTGATCAAACACTTTGAACTTTCAGAGTAAAATGTTGGCTTAGAGAATCAGTCTAGACCTTTGCAGGCTCACTGAATGGAGAAGACCAAAGATCCAGAAGCAGCAGGAGCAGAGAGGTCCCTTGAGAGGACTTGTTACAGAGCTAAGTATGGGGACAGCGGCTGATGCCATCAAGGATCACACCTGCCCAGGTGATCTCCATGGACTCCACTGATCCCTACCAGCTCCCAGCTTGGCATCTGCACATGCAGAGGGCAGGGCTTGGCCAAGGCAACCACCAGTCACTGAGGGATGAAATTTGTTGTTGCTCTCTCTGCTCCTTCAGCTTCTGCAAGTGCCCTGGGTGCTGAATAGACATTTTCCTGCCTTCCTAGACTGGTCATGAATCATTTCACCTTCCTGGTCATCCACCCACCCAATCCTTGACCCTGCTGTTATTCTAGGACCTGGCTCTTACTCTAGGAACTCCTTGCCTGTTTCCTCGATCTCACTTCCTTACTCTGCCCAGCTCCAGGACATGGGTCTTGCACCTGAGAGGCAGAATGGGAGAGATGCCAAAAGATACAACAGGCTATGTATCTAGAGGAAACGGAAGTCTGCTGAGCAGATATCTGCCCCATTAGCCATTCACCACGACTAATGTAGTAAGGAATAAATGAATGGAAGTTAAAACTCCCTCTAAGAGGGAGGAGAAAGACCTGGCAGGACCAGATGGATAATTCATGAGAAAAAGAAGTTCAATTTTGAGAACCCAGAGCTTCTGAGCTGATCCAAAGAAGAGCTTTTCTCCTTTCGAAAAAAACATCATGCTGAAGAGCAGTTGTCGTGGAGACTGTGGCTAGTCCAAAGTCACTGGCTGCTCTTTCTTGGAAAGCTCACAGATAGCTGGTGGGTCCTATAAAACTAGACTAAGAATGGTACAACGGGTTTGGAACCTCCCTGTGCAGCCAGCATGCTCAGAGGCTGTCAACAATGGGAGACCCATATGCCCAGGTTTCTAATGGCTAGGGACAGGTACCAGCCGGTGGAAGTTTACTGTGAATTTCCTTGTCTGGTCTGAGAACAAGGTCTTCAGGCATAAGACAATCTCCACAAGCCTGGCATTTTTCTCAGGGTGGAGTCAAGCAGAGAAGGCTTACCCTTAAGTTCATTGCCAGGGACACACCATAAACTTCCAATTGAAGGACCCGTAACAATCCTCCAATTCCACGTGTTCGCTTTGAAATGAAGATGCCCAGGCCCAGAGAGGTGCAGTGACCTGCTTAGAATCCCATGAGGTCTAGCACACACTGAGTGTGCTGCCCAGGGCTCCTGGCTCCATCCCAGGGACACAACACTTTCTTTATACCGCACTGAAGACACAACCTGCTCAGCAAGATGATCTAAGGGGTTGTTACAGCCATCTGAGGAAGGGTAGACTGATCTCATTTGGGGTATTCCTTCTTCCTCTTGGAAAAGACTTCTCTGTTTTAGAAAGACGCTCCAACTATATCATACATATGAGCCATAAGACAAGAGAATGGTAAAAGAGGCAAACACCCCTGAGAGGGAAAGTGGAAAGCACTGAGTTAAAAGGACTGGTACCCAAAGAGAAAATTTCTCCCTTGTTCTCAACCTTCACAAAGGCTCTCCAGAAATCTGCAACACTCTCACCATCTGAGTTCTTATATGCACAGATCAAATTAAATCCAACAGCATGGAAGAGGGAAAGCACCAGAGAATAAGGTCTCAGTTCTGAGGGTCCCCAGCAGAATGAATAAAGTGTATACCCGAGTACAGAACCATCTACATAAGAGTGGGAAAGGCCCGGGAGGAACCGTTCCCAGCAGAGCTGGCAGCATCCTAGAGACCCAAATGCAGGGTGGATCTGGCCGCACCACCTATGTAGTGGGGTCCTGTCAACTCTGAAGTCCTGTGGCCCAGGAAACCTAAGGGAGGATGTGATGATGAGCCTGTCAGAGGGAACCTCACCTCCCCAGGTCTTCCTCCCAGGCCAACAACAACAAGTCTTCAAGGAAAATAACAAATATGTCTCTTCAACACCTAGAATCAAGCTAAGGAGAGTAATTATGGTGGTCTGAAAATATGTCAGACGAAAAGCAGAGAGAACAGGAGGACTGTTAAGAGTTTTAAAACTGGGCCAGGGTAGAAAGAAGAAATTAGATGACCTCCTTTTAGAGTCAAGAGATGTATTTTGTGGCACCAGGAGACAGGAAGAGGAAATAATGGCTAGCAGTTAGGAAACCTCTTACGAACCCTGCACCCCCAGCAGCCCAGTTACCCTGGCTCAGAAGCCAGACATCACAATCAGATCCTATGAGAATTGCAGAGAATTAAACTGCATAACAAGCCTGATGCTAGAACTGATGCATAACAGGATCAGCTGCGAAATGCTCAAAGTCGTTTCTGTTATCAATTTATGTAAATGTTTTTGGCAAATGGAATCCACCCTCCCTAACAAAGTAACTGTTGAACCAGACACCATGGAAGTTTAGCATCGTACTGTTTATGTCAAGGATTTCACAAGGTTTCTTCCTCAAGTCCCTAAGGCCCTATCAGTTAACGGTTGACTGAAAATAAAGTGTTTGTTATGATCTGTGTGAATTAAAGAGTTGTACTGAGTTAGGTTATAAATTCACTCCTAGGGAAAGGCTGGCTGAAATTGGTGATAACCAAAACACACAAATTTGAGATTTAAGATGAATAGATGCTAATCAGAACTCCAGGGAAACAGTGCACAGCTATCCTCAAGGAGAGAGTCTTGTCACATCCTGTCATCTCACAAGGCGCCTAGTGCCAAGTAACTTGGTCCAGCAGTGGACAGTAGAGTCTAGACACCCGCTGTAAACAGAAGAGCTGTCTAGGGAGCTCATCTGTGGGGAAGACAGGCAGAAGGTCCCCAGGCTGCTGTCTGGGTTTGGCATAGCATAGTAAGGCTGGCTGGCTGACTGAATCCAATTACGAGAGGGGCTGTTAGACAAAGCCTGGGGTACAGTCTGAGGACTCGCCAACCTTACAAGTAAGTATTAGGACTGAGGTGGAGGATGAACATCCCCAGAGTTCTGTAAGGTCTGTGCAACAAGCAGGGAAGCAAGAGAAGCATGGATACCATTACTTTGTGCAACTTTTAAATAAAGCACTCATAGGAAGAGGGTCATAGAGGAGAAAGCAGCATTGTACCTGATGCTACCCAAGCCTCTTGGATTAAGCCATCTCTGCCAGCCCTATGTTTTGGGAACAATTACAAAGCATGCTGAGAAGGTTGGGGAAAGTATCCAGGCATAAGCCCTGAGGGTTGTCTAGACCCAAGACTGACTTGACCTCTGTCTGAGCTTTGCATTAGACAAGAAGCATAGGGATTTCCCCAGTTTGCACATGGCAGATGCTCTCCCTAGGAAGGGGGAAAAAAAATTAATTTGACACAAGCAATCAATCCCACTGGAATGTTTGCGTACAATGAGCCAAGCCGAAATGGATCCTAAAGGGACTATTTCTGGGAGGTGACAGGAATTTCAATGCTGAAAAACAATACTGTGTCAAGAACCCAGTACAATAAAAGGAGCAGATGCATTTGCACCCAAAGCAAGAACAGCATTGCGCACATGCACACATGCAGCTCATATATGCACATGCAGACTTGCTATCGACCTGGAAAGGGCTGTCAAAATATGTAACTGTTCAGCTATCAATCACACTATGTTCTGGTTTTTATGTTTTCTATTCAAGATATTTAGAGTTTGGAGAACGGAGCAATGTCAAATCCCAAAGGCTACAGGAGCTTGAGAAACGCTCCCACCTCCTGTGTGATTCCTGTGGCTGCAGGCTTGGCGGAAGTCCTTCACCCTTTACCACAACCTAAACAACCCTAGTGAATTACCTGTGGCTTCAGCCTCTCCCTCAAGCCCATATCAACTAAACCCCGCGGACTCTCTCGCCACTCTCTGCCATTCTTGCCCCATCAACCATGTTTTCATAGGCTCCTCACTTGAATTCCTGTCTCTAATTTTGCCTCTTGCTATACAATACATCTCAGGAAGCTCCTAAACAAGGATTAAGTTGTGATTTTATTGTAGCATTTTAATGCTTAAAAAATTTATAATTTCTCACTGCTCAGAAGACAGACTCTCAATCCTGGAATACAAAATCAAAATCCAGAAACTCAGAAAGCCCACTTCCACATTCTCTCATCCTGCCACCCACTAACTCTCCCTCGTCTTCGCATGGCTCCTTCGCACGGTTTTGTCTACATTTTCTCCTCTGCTTGGAACCCGCTTCTCACCCTGGACACTCTCCACTTGTCACACTGGACAATGAGTCTGTCTTCCCAATGTCACTCACATCTGTCCTACTCGATAACCATTCCACAAATGTCCCAACAGGCTTCACCACTCTCTCTATACCACAGCGAACCACAAGGGCAGCCCTATGACAAACCAGAGACGCTACGAGCTTAAAAGTAGAACTCATTCCCCTCTACCAAAACGTGAGTTTTCAGAAGGTCCAGAGACTGTGGGGTAAGGAGATGAAGTTCTATGGAAAGAAAATCAAGATGGTAGCTTGACTATACAGATTCTCTTTGTGACAGGACAGAGCTGAGCTGAGTTTATACATGCCCTAGGGAAAGATGGGAATTTTATTGCTTTTACCACCTCCACTCTCCTACTCCAGGAAAGGTTCAAGGACATGAGTTACAAGATGATCAGTAAGACAACCCTCCTCAAACCTTGGCAGAGCTGGCAGAGGCGGTCCCTAATGAAGACATTATCAAGAGAGCTTGACACATTCCTAATTGCAGATTTGGCATCCAAAGAAACTGGCTGAGGAGATACAGGCTTTTCAGCACAGGCTCAGAAGTCCCAGAAACTTGGCTCTGCTTTCAAAACACTAGTAGGGCCAAGATGGTATGAGACCATCAAAGTGACTCCCCCCACCCCACCCCGAAAGGGGTCAGGGCTCCTGTTCACCAAGCCAAGAAGTTGAGTCACATCAGGAGCTTGGGCCTCACAGGGCATGACCAAGCAGTCTTGAGCCACAAAGACAAAAGGCTTCTGATGGGCAAAATGTCTCCAGAACAGAAGGGCAGAAAGATCCTAATACCACCAGCCACCCAGCTCCTATCCCCTGGCCTCTCCATTCTCTATCCGCTATCCATCGTGCTGGGAATGTCTGTGGACGGAAGACACATCCAGCGTGCTAAACCTCGATACTGGCCTCAGAGTAGGAGAGTGATTTTCCAAAACTGAACAATAACAACACTGGTCTCCTGATATCCATCCAGTCCATGGCTCTCGACTTGGACCCATCCATCTACCACCACAACTGACTGCTGCCTGTGAGGCCGGGTCTTGCTCTATGGGCCCAGGCTGGCTTAAACTTGCCCCTTCCTGCCTCTACCTCCCAACTGTTGGGATTACAAGCATGCCCTGCCATGCCTAACATGATGGCTTTATTTTCAATCTAGATTTACCTGGCCTTCCACTTCCTGCATCCTTCACAGGGGATAGAGTGGCAATTTGCCTCAGTCAAAATAATAATAATAATAATAATATTATTATTATTAATACCTTCTAGCACTGTTTGAAACACAAAGGTTTCTGTATAAGAACAATTTTAGTTTAAAACCACAGCACACAAACAGCTCCACCAAAGAAAAGAAGCAGCCTTAAGTTGGACTCTATTTTCTACCTGTTACTAAAATTGATCTTATTAATATTTACCACATTCTTCCTATAAAATTGATGTTCACAGATGCCTTGCCTTATATTGAAGGAATGAGCATCATTTGAAAGAAGAAAAGCTGACTGATATGGTTATTTTAGAAGGCTATTTTATTTAGAAAGTTATTTTAGAATGACCCAGGAATCAGATCCTGGTGAGATATAGGGAAACTAGACCCAGCACAGGCTCCTACCTCAACCAGTAGACCTACGAGACCCAGAAATCAGCCTCTGTGGGACAGCTCAATATGGAGTCATCGCTGCTCCACCCTTCCTGAGACCAAGAGCCCCCTGACCACTGCGCTGGATCTCTCTGTCCCACAGCAGAGACTGTGCACCAAGTGATCATTAAATGCTTGCCCGAAGAATGAACCCCACCACACCCCTGCATGTTTACATCTCATGCATGTATATAGAAGGAAGTTAGAAGCCGTCTGGAAGTTAGAAGCAGAATTTCTCAACCCTCGTTGCTCCCAAATCATGTCTAATTTGGGTAATACTTTTTAAAGTGTTCTATACTTTCCTCTTTTGCATGTCCTCGCATATATTTAACCTCCCCCTTGCTCTACCAGAAGCATTTATTTGCCTCAGGGAAGTTCAGGATAGTTACAGCAGCAGGCAAAGAGAAAATGTCATTGCGAGGCTGTTGATACCCGGGATAGGATTTTTTTAGTATTGCATCTTGAATAACTAAGTTCCCATGAACACATCTAGAGCCAGCTTGAGTGGACCTAGCAGCGAGGTTACTTTGAACCAGAAGGGAGAAGTACTGGGGATGCAATACAGAGGGGTCCCCTGCTATGAGGAAAACAGGGAAGACCTCCTCAAGCATTAGAGATTGTGGGGAGAGAGCAGAAAATGTGGGCTTGGCCTCTTATTCCTTACAGTGCCATATCAAGACTAGTCAGATTTGAGGGAAGGCCGCTTTAGAAATAATCCAATAATCTAAAAACTCAAGGTTCACCTCTCCCTTCAGCCCCCCTCCCGCCCCAGAAAAACCAAACAACCCACTTCAGCCTCTGGAGCTCAGTTTCTACTTTCTTCTCACCTCCTCACAGGTGGCACCAGGTAACCAAGGCATCCATAAATCTCTTTGTTTCTTGGCGGTAGTTCTGGGAACCAGAGACCAGAGAAAGGCCTGGGGTATGGTCTAAGTGGCTGTAATGTTCCAGGACTTTGACTCCATGGGCAAAGAGTAAGGACTTCAATCTCAGTGCCAGCCATCAATTTGGGCACACTGTGGCCAACACCCATACCAGAGAAAGGATCAGATCAGCTCCATACGGAGAGCAGGGGAAACCAACAAGCATGCTGTGGCTCCATTCTTCTCCAACAGCACGAGCAACTCTTTGTACCCAGACCCTGTTCTGCAAAGAAGTGGTAAGCCTGTGGGAGGTGGGGATCTATGCAACTGAATAGTTAAATCTCAACAAAGCACTAATTCAAAACAGACTAGTCAAGAAAAGACTATTAGAAAGCAAACAAAAATTGGATACAAACATATGAATTCGCTCCACTTCAGGAAATATTAAGAGCTACATTTTCTCTGCATCTCTGGGTAATAAGAAGTAAGTGTGTAACTAAGTCACATTGCTGCCCAGCAGAAGGAAACCCTAGGCCACTCTCGACAGGCAGACCAGATATTCCTTCCTATGAGCATGTCTGGGGAAAGCAAACAGAACATATCACGAAGCGTTTCATTCCATCTCCCTGCTGCCAATTTCCTATCAGACATGAAAAGATGCAGTCCTTGAGTGTAGAACAAGCTGTCACTCTTATCCAAGTCCCCTAGCTCAGCTTTCAGCCCACACTCAAAACCAAAGGAGACCCCAGAGAGGAGCTGACAAAACCCCTTCTCGCGGAGTCAGCAATTTTGTTTTTGCAAAGTATTTTTCTTCGACCACCTCACTTTATCTCATGCTATTCCTATGAAGTACGGCAGGGAAGTATGCTGACCTCTTACTTCAAATGAGGAAAGAGAGGTCCTATCTGTAAAAATAGGACTATAAACTGGCTTGGCCAACTCACCAAGACGTTTTGTGGTAGGAAGGATCAGGATCTCCTGAATCACATTCCTGCATGATCTTAGCCAAGAGCAGACAACTACATTTACATATACACTCTGATGCCTGCAGCAGCAGAGTTGCAGAGTTAACATGCACTGAAGTCCACATCACACATGTGGCTTTGAGGGGCTAATTTTGACTGAGTACCTGGCTCTTAATTTACTTAATGCACACAGTAAAAGAGGCCAGGGGGAGCTGCCACCAGTCCGCTAACTGTCACTAGCAAAGCATCCTTAAACATATCACAGGAAGTTATCTTTGGACAACAAGGACAGGTTGTTCCCCTCTCTCCTGAGGATAAAAGCAGAAGAAATATCCAGAACCCACAGTAGTCCTAGTCACCTTTGAAAAGGATCAAAAAAAGGGGGGGGGGGCTCTTCTTAGTATGGCTTGAACTAGATAGTGTCCCAGAAAAGAAAAAAAAAAACATTAGTCCATGGAAAATCTGGGTTATAAATGTCTATCCTTAGGAGGAGAATGGTAAACACAATATAGCACACAGCATAATATAATATAGCTCTTAAAACAAATAAAGCAGAAATGGATTTACTGACATGGAAAACTGTCTGTGACTATCAAGTTATAAGAACAATTTGCAAAACATCAGCCTATGTTGTTATATAAAAGAGGGCCATGCTTTTATGTAAACACATCTATCCATTAGATTCATCAAAGCATTACGGGGGAAGAGACTATATGCTCTGGATATTTGTTCTATTTAAATCTTTTTATTACAATAACTATCAATGTCTTTACCCTTTCACACAACTGAGGAGTCTTTTGTGTTCCTACCTTCATAGAAAGGTTATTTGGTTGTCTTACTTTGTACAATGAAATATACGTGTACTACTATGCTTTGCAGTTAAATTAAGTAGAAAAATAACTTTGTTCACAAAAAGTCTAACTGCCATTCCACAATTTATTTTCCATCTTAAGTAAAAAATCAAAAGCAAATGATGAACCTAAAGAACAAAAGGAAATATCTCAAGTTAGCAAACAAGGGTTCTCTGGGCAGTTGGGACTGGAGTAGCTTTTGCATCTTCTATGTTTCACTGTATTGTCTAAACGCTCTACAGTAAACAGCAATATAGAAACAGCAATACTGCAGATAACCCTGAGAGACAAAAACATAAGTGTTCTATAAACAGATACCTTAAAATTGATCTTTCTAAATGAACGTTTTTCATACTATTTAAACTTGTTTAACTTAATGACAGTAAAAACATAATACGTGAATTAATGCATCCATGAAATTCCCTTTCTAGTTGATCTCTGGCCATTTTCCCCCTAATTCAAGACCATAAACTATTCAAGGAAAAGAACTGTGAGCTTCCATATTTAGCAGCTCTATTTACTTTTCCAGTGCTTATGAAATATGTGGATATTTATAATCAAGTGTTACAAAGGATCCCCTCTGACTAATTCAGACTCAACAAATAGTACATTCCAGTGTTGACTTTACAAGTCTTTTTGTTTAAGGTAGAACTGCCTGTCCACAAAAATGATTTTTATTTCCTTTGCACGGTATTGAGTAATTCCCAAATGGCATATACACCAATAATTAGCTTTAAAAAAAAAAAAGAAAAGAAAGAAAAATCAAGCCAACAAATAATAGTTAAGTAACTGTTATCTCTAAGACACTCAGCTGGGTGCTGAAAATACAAAAAAGTCCAAAGCAAAAATACACAAACACACACACACACACACACACACACACACAATACAGCCGTGTCTGAATACAGACACGAACATTTTCCAAGCTAAGGCCTCCAGAAGATCTCGGGGCTATCAGTTTCTCTAAGGATCTGTGAAGATGCTGGTGTCCAAACAAGTCTCCTAAGTACCTTATTTCCATACCAGACATCTTGTCTAAGACACCAGCCAGAGACACAGGAATTCGTATTTTTATTCCCAACCAGAACCCACAGAATGGATCAGCATGCAGAACCCTGGCATCCTGGCCCACTCTGACCTAACTGGCAAGATCATCTGTCTATGGAATTCTCATTCCTTCTCCAGAGAATATGTCCGGCTCCTCTCTTTCCAAGTTCCAGCATCTCTCGATGTTGGGACCATTTGGAGTCCTGGCCTCCAGTTGCTCTTCCCTGCTAGAGATCTTTACTTTCCTTCTGATTTGAGTTACTAAAAGCTGTGTTCAAAGTTGTTTACCAGCTCTGCTTCACAAGCACGTGTTGCCTTGGCCTTGAGGATCAGAGGATAAGGTTTTCACCTGTTGGCCCATTTGACTGTTGGGTATATTAAGACTCCATGGTGCTATTGAATAGAGGGGCTTCTTATCAGTGACGAGAGGTCCATGTCTCTGTCTGTGTGTCTTTGTATGTTTCAACCTCCAGCCCTTGCCCAAAACTCACGAACTGTATGGTAGCGCATAGAGCACAGACAGACGTTGCACGCTGCATCTCGGTGCTTGATCTTGGTTCTCACATGCAATGACAGCTCAAGTCAGCTTAATACCAGCTCTAGCCTCTGGCCAGGAAACCACCTAGGCTTCCATGGATCCACAGAAGTGGTCACCAGCCCTTCCAGAGTTAGCCATTTGCCCAGGAATCTCATCCTTTTCTGGATCTTTTGGAATCTGACGCCCACCCTGATAATCTTCCCCTAGGTGTTCTTCCACTTTTTAACACGTTCAGGCTCTACCATTGTCTCATCCTGTGACCTTTTCAAGCAGTCAAAGGGTTTCTACTTGAGAGACAGACTCCCTCTGTAGACCTGATAACCCATTAAAATATTTTAATAAAGTTTATATGTGTACGTAAAATCACACATGTAAGTCTAAAATTTTACACACACACACACACACACACACACACACACACATATTACTACCAAATGCTCCCAAAAAAGTGTTCTCTGTGCTCTCCTCACCAAACTCCCTGAATGGCTGTCTATAGTCACTGTGCTCATTTCTACCATGTTTCCACACACATCCAGATGAGGTTGCTGATCCCCAGCACTGTCACCCCATGGTACACCATCATCCTAGAAACCGTGCTGATCCAATACTTAGTCAGGCATCTCCTTGGACCACAGTATCTGAGCATGCCTTGTGCTAGTGCGCTGGGGTAGTGAGAAGAGGCAGGGAATCGTGTACCTTCCTCCTCAGCTAAAACTGTGGCATTATTCCATCGGAGCATCTCCAATAGCCACATCCCGACAGGGAGTCCTGCCTGTCTCCCGCTCCAACTGTTGATGAGCAGCTCCTGCTTGCCCACACCCTCCTTCCCAGGACAGTAAGTAGACAGAGATGGAAATCCCACAGGACTTCCAGACCCCTCCCTCTCAGCCCCCTTTGTCACTTCCAATTAACCATCTGTCAGCCTCCAAGACCCCGTCTAGGCTCACTGTCCAGCTGCCAGCTCAACACTGTCGCCTGCTACCCCTCCCCATGATGCTCACTGTCCCTGAACTGTGGGGTGAGAGTGTAAAAAGTGGAGATCTTAACCACATCCCTTGTCCCTGCATGTTGTGCCTGAAACAAATGCAATACCAAATTTAAAACTAAGACCCCCTACCTACCTCTACACAGTAAAGGGAAGGGGGGAGAACAGGAAGAAAGGAGGAAAAGAAAGAGAAAAGGAGAGAGAAGGGGAGGGGGAGGGAAGGAGAGAGGAAAGAGGGACCTACTGAATGTCACAATTTTAATAATTTGGATATGAAGGGATCCATCTAACCATTGATACAATGATGTTATGTATGTAATATAGTCACACTAGTCACACATATAACCTTATATTATTAGCAACATGAGCTATATATGACTACTTATAACATGAATATAACTGTCCAACAGAGTTAAAGGCAGTGCTTTGGGGACAACAAGGGTGTGACATCTTCCACTGCTGGGAACTGGAACATCATGGGTAGACACCAGCTCTGACTGGTGCCATCTCCTGGTGGCCAGGGCCGGACCCCTCTACAGGAAGCTGCCCGAGGCCTAGCCTGAGTCAACTCCTACTCTACTCTCTCAGTCCTTCCCATCCACCACTTGCCTCGCTGACTCACTTTCCACAGAAGGTGATTCTGCAGAGCCCGCTAGCCTAGGGCTGATCCACTTAAGGGGTGCTAATTTTGCACCCCAGCTGTTCTGCACAAAGGCCTCAGAGGATCACATCGTCCAGACCACCCACCTCAGAGAGTACACATCCCTGACCCCTGCGAGAGAGCGATTCTTTATACAGGAGCTAGCAACCAGGCACCGTGGGTGCTTGGGTCCTGGATCAACATCGTCTTTCCTGAGGTCTGCCTTCCCTCTGGTTCCTAAGAAAGCATCCTCCTATGGGCCAAGGCGACCCCTCAGCTGATCCTGAGATCCACCCCTTCAGACTGAGGCTGGGAATTTAGCTGAGTGGTAGAGAATGCTTGTCCAGAACCCCTGAGGCCCTAAGTTGGTGCCCACGGCACAAAACACATATCCAGGCTCCTCCAGATCTTTCTCTATCAACTGCTCTTCTCTTTTCCTACCTCCGGTGTGCCGTCTCCCTCTTCCTCACCTCAGGTATTCACATAGCTTCCCTCCCTAAAAAAAAAGCCTACCCTCAAGTCTGCTCCCCATCTCTAACTCCCTCACTATTTTTAACCTTCCCTTCGCAGCCAAACCTTCCCGAAGAGTCATCTACATGCACTCCCACCACTTCCTCCCATCCACTCACTCTGTTCCCCTCTGCAATCTCAATTCCACCTCCCCAGACAGGTTTGGAACTTACTTCACAAGTTACCAATGGTCTCTCTGACTGCAGAACCAGCCCCATGGCTGAGAGCACCTCACAGCAACATGAAGCCCCGCCAATCAGCCACTTTGGTTCTCCTCCAGCCCTTCATGTCAATCTACAGTTCTGCCCTTGGCCTTCTGCCCTTCAGTCTGTGTTAGCTTTTCATTTATTATCTCATCTATCCTGATAGCTCCAGCCACAACTTCTTTCAGATATCTCCCAAATCTGTATTTCCGACCCTGGCCTCCCTCCAAGGCTCCAGACTCCCTTCGATACTCGCTGACTGACACCTGAAATGCAACGTGTCCCAAGCAAGTTCTCCAAATCCTCCCTCTCCTCCTGGTCCCCTCTTCCCAACTCCTGGTTTTCACCAAGCAGAACTCTATCCTCCCTGTCACCAACCTTCTTGAACCTTCTTGACACCTCATCGCATCGGGTGCTGTAGGCTCAACCTCCACAAAGTCACCTCCTTTCCATGTCTACCTCACTGTCTCAAGTCCAGACCCTCCTACAATATTACAATAATCTATCTTTCCCCCGCCAGCAGCCTCTTTCTCCATCCTAAGAGAAACTCCACAGGGCTCTCAAATTCATGCTCCTCATCATACCTCTGTCCATGTTCAGAGAAACCCACAAACTCCCCAAACGACTGCAGAAAGATCCAACTTGTTGACAGTCCATTCTAAGCAACACTACAGTCTACGAAGACATAACCACTCCTATATCTGTACCGATCAAACATCACTTCTCACTCCTTTGCTTGTTTATTCCTGGTATCCGTGTTCCCTAGCAAGTGCCTGGCTCACTTCTAATGATGCTATGGGGGCAGAAGGGGAGGAGACAAAGCTAATGCTCCAGGTTTCTTCTTTTCCTCCCTAAATGAATGCCTCTGTCCTCCCTGCAGATACTTTCTGTTCCCTCGCTCCTCAGCAGACACGATCCCAGGCAGCTCTATTGATCCAACAACTCTATGGCTGTCAGTCATTCCCTAGTTATTTTACTGCTAGTCATCCACACAAAGGAGTGGCAGGAAGAGTCTTCCTACAAACAGAGAAGGAAGAGGAAGAGACCGGTTCTCTGCACCCACCTGATGCTCAGCAGAAGCAAGCCAGCCTGTTTCCACCAGGCTCCTGCCATGTGGCTCAGGGCCTCAGAAGGGGCTGCAGGGAGCTAGCACACTTACTGCTTTGTGAAAGAGTTAACAGAAAGTGCCCTGACCTGTGTAATAAGATGGCCCACAGTCCCCTTGGAGGGGGAAGAATGATCAGGATCCTCTCTCCTCCCAGGCCGAAAGGTCCTGCGGAGGGGAGATTAAACAAGGTACTACACGTCGGAAGAGGCACTTAGAGAAACATAATGCCCCATTTGAAATAACCATCTGCAGATATTTAGATAGCATTGTACAACTTATAAAGACCTTTTACTGTATCTTGTTTGAATCCATCAACAATTCTGTAAGGGAACAGGGGTTGACGAGATTATTATTTCTTTCCCATAGATGTCAAACTCACACATACAAGTCATCCAGATAAGTAGGGAGCAGAAAAGAGTATGGCCTTCCTGCTCTCACGCACGACCTTCCTCAAAGGCTTTCTCTCCCCTTTCAGCCCATGAAGTCCACGTGCTCCCAGAGGGAGACTATTTATATTTCCATCCATTCCCCTTCCTGCTCTCACATCTCCCCTTTAATGGTTCCATATACTTCCACACTGCATGACGGCAGCAGACACTCAATATGGATTTGTCCGGCAAGTGAGCACTGAGGCCCAAAGACAGCCTCCTGAATCCACAGGTAAGAGAGGTCCCTGCCTCCCTCACGCTGCTGTTGTGGCACCCTCCCATGCGTGAGAAACTCTACCCTTCCAGAGGTGCCCACTGCATAACTACAACAGCGAGAACAATACCTCCTCCCCTCCCCCCTCCCGCCGCAACGGTATACTCTTTTTCTACTTAAGTTTTTCAAACCGTAAACAAGCTTAAGTCCCGTTTTGCAGAATTCCTGAAGATGAGTGTAATTTACCCAAGAGCAACCTAGTTAGTGCTGAGCTGAGCTGATCCAAGGCCCACAGTCTTCTGGCTAGTCAGGGCTCCCCCATCAGTACTGTTGACAGGTTTTGATTGGGTTATTCTTTCTTGTGCACTGTAAGACATTTAGCAGCACTCTGGCCCTATCCACCAACCAGATGCTTACAGCAAACTGTCCTGTGAGTTGTGACAACCATAAAAAAAAAGTCTTCAGGTATTGCCAAATGTTCCCTGGGGTAGAGAGCAGCATTTCTCCTGGCTGAGAACCACTGTGCTATATGGCCCAACTCAGATATAAAGGCCAAGAGCAACCAGGAGGAACTCCAAAAAGGATTTGCTCTCCAAAGTCTAAGGAGAAACCCTAGTTCATTAGCTTGGGTTGGAGATTCCCAAGCAGGAATGGTTCTCCTACTTGTAACATCACTCCTTTCTGTAGCTCTGGTTTGCCTCAGTGCCTCCTGTCTTACTGTGAAGGACTACCAAACAGAGCTGGACAGAACTGCCAATAACTGTGCCATTGGCAGCCAACCATCCAAGGATGAAGTCCGGCCTCCCCAGCCTTACACAGGTAGACACAAATGCCATCAATATATTCTGAAATAGAATACTGCAGACATCACCTGCCTCAAACACAATATCCCCTCTCCAGAAACAGAAAGTCCTCTCAATACTCCTCCCAAAGTTCCTGAACAAGGGTAGGACTAAATTCCCAATTCATGACTGATGGAAGCAGAAGAGAATTTAAAAGACACAATAGCCATTGAGCTGAGTATCCTGGATGGTTTATGACAACTTGACACAAGGTCAGGTCATTTTGAAGGAAGGGATCTAAATTGAGACAATGCCTCCAAAGGACTGGACTGTAGGCAAGTCTGGAGAGGATTTTCTTTACTGATGACTGTAGTTTGAGGGCACAGCCCGCTGTGGGTGGTACCACCTCTGGGCAGGCAGTACCAGCTCTGAGAAGGTGGTCCCTGGGGTGTATGAGCAAACAGACTGAGCAAGCCAGGAGGAGCAAACCAGGCAGCACTCTTCCACGGCCTTTGCAGCAGCTCTCCCTCAAATTCCAGCCTTATGTGAGCTCCTGTCCTGACTGTTCCCTCAGTCACGGACTGTGACAGGGATGCCAAGCTGAAATAAACCCTTTCCTCCCCAAGCTGCTTTTGGTCATGGTGTTCTAGCACAGCCACAGTAGCCCCAACTAAGCCACTGGGCATCGTGTTTGCCTTGTGAATAGTCAAGAGAAACATCAAAGGAAATGCGTTCCTTGGTTGCAAAAAGAAGTAACAAGATTTCTCCCTTTTCAAGTACCTGGCAATGTACAGACTATGTGTTGATATTTACTCAAGGATCTGCACACAGAGTATGTTGTTATTTCAAAGTCTTCCTTTTCTGTGGTTTGGACTGACAGGGGCTTGTTTTCTTAGCCAGCAGGATGGAGTGTTCTCTAAGTTAAGAATGATGCACTGAGTAGGGACATTGTCATCGCCTTGATCCAACAGCGCTTACATTTGGGCCATGTTTGTTATATCTCTGAAGGAAATGGGATCTTTGAGGAATTGTAAAATATTTTAAAGACTTTATACTTACCTCCAAAAATAAATAATTTTGATGGGGAGATAGGCCCTACATATAGGAAAGGCTAAACAGTATGCAATACCACCAGTGCAGTGAGAAGACATTGGGGGCTTTCCAGAGGTTGCCGTAGACTGTAAACTCTCTCGAAAAAGCTAGAACATAGAATGTCTTGGATTTGGAGGCTGTGGAGTAGGAAGGGAATGAATCAAGATCCAGGATGCTCTAAGGCATGGGGATGGGAAGCTAGCTAGAACTGAGCAGCTAAGTATGGACTTGACCCACAGGTACCAGGGAGTTACTGCAGGTTTCATAAATCAGAGAGTAACATGATGAAAAGAGTGTTTCTGGAAGTGCTATAAGCCTCAGGGACAGTACAGAGAGGGGGCAGATTCTGAAGGATGAGAGGGGTCTGTGGAAGAAGTCCATGGAGGACTGGCCTGAGGCAACAGGCTAACTATGGGGGACTATGGAATAAGGCTTGTCAGCCTAGAGAAATTCCCCCGAATTAATGCCAAGGCTTTGAACGTGACTAGGAAAGAAAAGATGCCACTTACAGAATGAGGAAGTGAAGAGAGAAGAAGGTGGCCTGGGGTGTTTGGAAACAGAGAGCAGAGCCGAGCTTGGCCAAAGCCCCGTTAACAGTATCTTTCCAGTGAAATGTCTGGATGCGGAAGCCAAAGCTCAACAGGAAGCTGAATGTGGAACATACCTCACAGCAATGTCTTCTCATTATTCTGAGCCTTTTGCCTTTGCATTTTAAAGAAAGAGGTTTCTCTTTTGCTCCCCAAAACTTAGCTCTGAGCTGTTATGGAGCCTACTCTTCTGTCTTGTCTCTGGGATCCCACGCAGCCATCCTGGCATCTTCTGGCTTTCCTCTCCACAGCTCGCTCTCTGTCACCCCAAACCACCCATGACACAAACCCAAAACTCCTTTCCTGACACTAGGGTTCCACCCTGTCTCTTGCTGATAAACTCCAAGTGACTATGTCCTCCTCGTCACCCCAAATGCCCACACCGAGTGCCCCTTCTGATCCTGTGCCCCCCAAAGTCAGCTCCCAGTGTTTCATTTTTCTATTCCTCATACTCAGCCTGTCTGCCCCATCATCACATCAGAGCTCGCATGGACTCTCTGGGATCTCCAGGATCCAGACTCTTTTCTGCTGTTTCCAAATTAAGACCTCCTTGCCCTTCTTCCTCCACCATCTCCATCTGGAAGCTTCAAGTACACCAAGCCTTCTGAATCAGCATGACCATTCCTGCCCATGCCTAGAGTCCACATAGCCAACTTCAAAATGAGTCCACTTAGATGTCCACATCCAGTTCCTCATATATAGACATACAGGGATGCTGGGAAACTGTCCATCCTTGGATGTCAGTAAATATCAGCACTTCTGCCTCTATCTCAAGCCTCTCAGAATTAGCTCTGGCTCCCCATCCTTTCTGCCATCGAGATGGGGCAAGCTCCTCAGCCTCTACCTCAGCCTTGGATGACCTCTGCATCTACCTAGATCTTACCTTTATTTTTTTTCACTTCATCAACAAAATTTCCCAGAGACTAATCTTTCCAAACACTACTTTCTCTATGATGTATCCTTGCTCAAACACCAGCAATGACTCCCTAGTTCCTTTGAATCAAGTCCAAACTCCTCTTCAGAAGGTTTCAGACGCCCTTGGTTGTTTCTATTATATTTAGTCAACCCTGCTCCTGTCCTTATTAACCCACCGTTTCCCCTCAGTCAGTCCAGGCTCCCCAAAGATCCAGCCTTTTTACCTTTGTCAATCTCCCTGGCAGCCTTTCAAAGACAACCCTAGGCTCCACCTTCTCTAGTTCTGGCAACCCTCTAACTTACAATGTCCTAATCTTTAGCAATCAATTAGTTAGCAATCTGTAAGTTCTTGAGGACAGCAATCACTTTGAGTACTTCTCTTGTGTCCCACAGCACCCTGGACAGCAGAAGATTCCAAGTAGGTGTTAAAGAAAAAACATTGTGGGTCAATGTTTTATTGTCCCAGTCCTGAGTTTTCCTATCTCCTTTTGCTACCTTACAACTATGATCAGTAAAAATTTTAAATTAAAATAAAATTAAAAGCCAGTAACATACCTTCTCAGGCTTGAAACAGAACTCTTAGGAAGACAATCAGGACTTTGTCAGCCTATACTATTCTATAGGATAGTGTGTAGGAATAGAGCAGGTTCTAAAACCTTGTAATTGTGAAAAAGTAAGACTGGAGAATCTCATTTAATCAGTTGGTCATGAGAAGAAAAACATCCAAATAATCAGAAAGCAGGTAAGCTAAACAAGTAAAATGACTGAATTATTTAAATCATGCCTAATTAGAGACATAGCATGCCAGAGTTTTGACAAAGTAATTGCCAGTCTGGTCTTTGTACATGCAAATTTTTCCACCAGAAAGAAGGGGGTATCCTGGTGCTGGAAACTTTGAACAATCTGTTTGATGGTTTCTTGGTTGCTCGGTTGAATAAATTTATAATTCAGCCAGCCAGCCAGGTACAGAGCTATGTTCCCTACAGAAGGCATGAATCAAAAAGGAGAAGGCTCAGACACATAGTCTGTCCAGGCTTAAGAATCCCCAACAAGGGCCTCTGGCATAGACTGCGAGGAGGGCGAAGGTCCAGGGGCAGAGCACAGAGGCAGGAAGGCACTATTCTAGACTTACCCCTTTAACAGCTTGTCAGGGGCCATCCATCATTTGCAAGTTTGTGTATAAAGGATTTAAACTGTCTCTGACTCTAAGTGCATATGAGGTCTAGCATCCCTCACCACCACCACCTCCTCCTTTGAAGCAATGGAAGGACATTACCCCAGTAGGAACCTGACCCCAGTTCACTTCTTACCCTGAGACTTGAAACCAGCCTGGACAATGTAAGCTAAGATTTGTTTTTGAAAGTCTCTGGGGAAAGTAATATATTCATAAGTCTCCAGAATTGAAAGCTATAAAACGAATGCCTATCAAAAGGAAAAGGAGACAGAAGAAGAGGAGAGGAAGATTGTGAATTCATACCACAGTACTTTTTCCCCAGAGGTAAAATATACAGCTGCTTGGCCAGGCTGGGATGCAGGTGAGGTCTGTAGACCTTGTGAGTGTCTGGATGGCACTGAGCCCCCAGAGCCTCTTTCCCTAGATTCAGGGTTACAAACTCTGGTCAGGCACCTCTTCTACCCCTGTTTAGGTTTCTAAGAGAGGGAAGGTGAGCAGGAGAGAAAGGAGGGGCAGAAAAGGTGGAAAGAGCAAATGCTGACTCCCGGGAAGGGAGAGGAGAAGAAAGAGGGAAGGCTGAACCCTGGAAGCAGGAAAGGATGACAGGAGCCTCTTCCCCTTCACCAGACCCTGGCATCAACTCCTGTCCTCCACCTCCTTCCTCTCCAGACCAATTAGAGATGACCATATGGGCCAATTAAGTCTTGACTTCCAAAGCCACAAGTTTCCCCACAAAAGGGCCCCACTCCCTTCCTTAGAGTGGACCTCCAGGGTAAAGCAACAGTGTTAGGAAACAAATGGACGTGAAGCCTCCAGAGCTAACCTGACCCCTGACCCCCACTAGTTCATGTCCTCTGATCCAACTTTCCCAAAGGGAGGGCAGATGTGTGGGGCACCCATAACTTATCAGAGTCTTGGGACAAAGATTCCAGACAAAATGGTTGCAGACGTGTGGGGGAGCTAGGGAACTGCACAACGGAGCGGGAGCTGGAGGAAGCTACAGGTACAGGAGAGATGGGGACTCCTTGGTGATGAGATGTTTGAAACAGGGCTACAGGTGGTAGGAGATAAGGGTGATCGGTGTCTGTTCTGGTGAAGGGACGGTGGAGCCAGCGAACAAGAGCAGCTACAGACCTACTGCAAAGCGAAGTGCAGAGAGGCGAAAAGCGCTAGAAAGCCAACTCATGCTCCCCCGCCACAGGCAAGCAAATATTTGGTGGGTGTGTATTGAGAGGGATGCTCGCTAACTCACACTTCCAGAAATAAGCGATTCTTAGGTAAAAACTCATCGGTTCCCCGAGCTGGAGAAATGACCAAGGAGCAGGTCCGAGGTGCCCATGGTCCTCTCAGCCGGTCAAAAGTCCCAGACGCTGCTTCCCCACACGCTCCGGCACGATCTCGCGTCGCCTGGCTCCTGCCTGCCTGTCAGGCTGCTGCCTGAGCGGCTCGCGACCCCTGCTGCCCCTCTATGCACATCAGGGCCCCGAGCCCTGGAGAGAAGAAGAGGCACCAACCTCGGGAGACCCAGGAGCCCCGCAGTCAGGCACCGTGGGAGTGGGGAGCAGAGGGAGGGGTCGGGACACCGGGAGCTGGAAGCCGCGCTCTACAAAGTGATCCAACATCGCCAGGAGAAGGCGGCCCGAGAGGACCGCCTCCCGCCTCCCCAACACAGACCCCCGCAACTGGGGTGAACGCCGAGGGTCGCCCAGCCCCCACGCCCTCTCCAAAACGCAGTCAGCACCGCCAGAACAACGTGAATCTCCACAACTCCAGCCCCGACGATCGCAGGGGGCCGCCTCCGACTCGCACGCCCAGGCGGCAGCCTGCCGTCCCCAAACTTGTCCGCGATGCCGCGTCCGAGGCGGCCGTCCTCACCCCCCGCCCCGGAACCCTGCCTGACCTTACCTGTCCGGAAAAAGGCGTCCACGTCCGAGTCGGCGGCTCCCACTTCCTCCGCTGCCCCCTCCGGGGGGTTCATGACTGGGGAGGGCGTCCGCGGGCAGCCGGGCGCCGGCGAAGCCTGGGGCCGAGGGCAGCGCGGCGCCCGGTGGGCGGAGGGCGCGGTGGCCGTGGCCACTGAGCCGGTGGCCACGGGGCTCCGGGCGCGGGCGCGGGGCGGGGGGCTGCGGCGGGGCTTAGCGCCGAGCCTCCTCAGGCGGCGGCGCACGGCGGGCTGGGGGCGCCTGCCGCCGGTTCCCCCATGGTCCCTTCCCCGGGGCGCTGGCCGCCTGCTGTCTGGCCCAGGCCGGGGGTCCCCGCTGCCTGCGCGCCCGCGGTGCCCGGCAGCGGCAGCTGGCTCTCCTCGCCCGTCCGCCTGTCTCTATTGTTCAGCCCCGCTCAGCTCTCTCCTCTTTATTTTTCCTCCTCCCTCCCACCCTCCCTGTCTCCCTACCTCCTCCCTCCCTCGCTCTGCTCGCTCGCTCGCTCTCTCTCTCTCTCTCTCTCTCTTGCTACCTCCCTCCCGGCTCCCTGGCTGGCTCACGAGCTCTCGGGCTCCCCCTCTGGCTCCCGCCGCTCCAGCTCTCGTGGCTCCTCCCGGACTCCTGCTCCCTTGGTCCCGGCCAACAATGACCCTGCGAGCGCCGCGCTGCGGGGACGTTCCCGCGGGCCCCGGGCCTCGCCGCGGGCACCCCGAGGTGCGACGCGCCCTTCCCCGAGGCCCGCGCCCGCCCTCCCGGAGCTCAGCCCGAGCTATTGTTCGCGCCGTTCTAGGCCGGCTTCCTGAGCCCCGCAGGAAAAACCCGGGCCGAGGAGGCGACAGGGCGGAGGGCGGGGCCGACGGGCGCCCTCCGGGCTCGCGAGGGGCTCTGCGGCCGCTGCGTGCTCCGCGGCACTCCGGGTCCCGCTACCTCCCCGCCCCACCCTGCTCTCAGGTGCGCGCTGGGAACCCCGACCTGCCAGCCCGCCGCCTTCAGCCCTCCCGCTCAGTCCCCAAGCCGGACTGTCCTGTCCCTAGAGGCTGGACTTCATCCTTCTCCTTCCTGACCAACCCCTGGTCGCCCTGCCCTCCGAGACCATCCCTCTTTTGAGATGTTCTTCTCTGCCCCCATTCAATACCCCTTTCAGCATCTCAGAGCGACTCTGAGAATCCTTGTCCCGTTTATTCTTCTGTGGATGCCTTCCTGCCTCTCTCTCCTGTCCTGTCACTCTTTTGTGTCTCTCATTTGTCTCTGTCCTGCCTTGGTCCTTGGCCCGAATCTCAGGGCTCCTCTTGGACAGCTGTCAAAACTCCCTAATCCCGGGGGCCTTCTCTGTTCTTCTGTCCTTCTCTCTCCAGTAATGGAGAGATCCAGTTGGCCTGGATAAAGGGGGTGTTACAGAAAGCTGAATTTCGATTAAAGTAGAAAGAAGAGCTGAGGAGAACAGACTAACAGCCAGAAAAAAAAAATAAAGAAAGAAAGAAAAAAAAGAAAGCAGGCAGATGTTGTATGAAGTAATTAATGCAGTGATTTAAATGTGGCAAACGTTTTTAAAGCAATAATTAATTAAACAATAATTAACCGGTAATGTATTAATGGCCATAAAACCCACAAAACGGGGGGGGGGGAGCTTTAGACCTGAGAACTTCAGGTCATGTGTCCGGCTATTTGTTGCTGCCTTCCCCAAACAGTTGGAGAGAGGAGGCGGTCCTTGACCTAACGTGTCAGAGCACACCTAACAAGAAAAGCAGGTGCTCAGCTTAAACTGATGTCCCATTACTCGTTATCGCTGGACTCCTGCATCTGTTTACTCTGGCAATCTAATTTGGTTCTACCTCTCTCCTGGGACCAAAGCACCTGGGAAAGGCCGCTCCGGATCCAGGGTAACCCTGGCTGCAAAGGAGAGGAAGCGAGTTTTTAAGTCAATGCTTTCTGCACTCATCTTTTTGCTTTCTCGGCCTCTTTTTTCCACCTATGTTTTAAATAACTATGCCCAAACACCTCTTGTGAACACCTCTCAGACGTAGGTGGAAATTTGAGAGCCACCAGACCCCACTAGTGACTATGAGATGACAAGTTAATTGCCATAAGACCAAATCCGTTTGGCCCTGGTAAAATCAAATGGTTTACAAGCAGATGTCCCTACCTGCTGCCTTCTCTGACAGTGGGAATACTGGTCATTTGTCTTTTCTCATTCTTCCTTTCTCTTCTATCTAGGTCTCTTCCCGACCTGCCCACTTGCCCACATGCACATGCCCATGGCACCAAAGCAGCAGCTTCCATTGAACGTAAAGAATCAGAACCCAGTAAGAGATTAGCTCACAAGCAATGTTGTATGTGTAAAGGAAGTTCCCTATCAAAACCTCAAAAGATAAAGCCAAAATGGGAGACTATCATATATGATGACAAATTTTCTAATATTTATTAAAACGTTGAACATTCATGGCTATATTGAGGTCAGAAAAGAAGATTTCAGAGCAAAAACTATTACTACTAATAGTTTTTACTACTATTTGTTTATGATTATTTATTACTACTAATAAAAATTACAGTGCAACAAGTAGACATAACTAATGATCCTGAAGTGTACAAACCTTGTAAGGGGCTTCAAAATGCATGAAGCAAAATTGATAGAGCTCTTATTGGCTGGAATTTATCAACATGACACAAATTTAGACATATCTTGGAAGCTGGGATCTTAACTGAGAAAGTGCCCCCATAAGATGGACCTGTAGCCAAGTCTATGGAGTGTAATTTTGACTAATTGCTGTGGGAGTGAATGTATGTGGGACCCCCACCCATGAGGGCAGTGCCACTTCTGTGCAGGTGTTCCCGAGTTGTATAAGAAAGCAGTCTGAACAAGCCATGGGGAGCAAGCCGGTACGTAGAGTTCCTCCATGGCCTCTGCTTCAGTTCCTGCCTCCAGGTGCCTGCCGTGAGTTCCCACCCTGACTTCCCTCGGTGATGGAGTGTGCCCTGAGAGTTGTGAGATGAAATGAGCCCTCTCCTCCCAAGTTACCTTTGATCATGGTGCTTATCACAGTAATAAGAACCCCAACTAAGACTGGGCCACAAAGAGAAGCAGACAATTTCATAATTCTAGCCGGAGATTTTAATATCCGTGTCTCTTAATAATTGATCGAATGCGGAGACGAATCATCAGGCTTTAGAAGACTAAGCAACACTATCCACCTGACATTGACATCAATAAAACATTTATAAAGCTCCCCTTAAAAAAAGCAGATAAACGTCTGATTTTTCCAAGTAAATGGGTAATATATCAGTAAAAACCAAGTCTAAGCCATAAAACAAATCTCAATAAATTTAAAGAAATTAAAATAATGCTAATGCAAAATGTTGCTTTTAGAAGATCACAAGATGCATGTTGTCTAGACATAACAGAATTTAAAAATCCATAACAAAAATTAAATCTGGTACTCTCCCAAATATTTGGAAACTAGAAAAACAAATATCTAAATAAACCACATCAATTAAGAACTCGAGGCGGAGGGGCTGGAGATGGATCAGCAGTCAAGAGCTCTTGGTGCCCTTGCAGAGGACGAGAGTTCAGTTCCCAGCAACCATGTTGGGCGGCTCAAAACCAACCACCTGTCATTTCAGCTCCAGGGAACCAACACTCTCTTCTGGACTCCAGCTGGCACCTGCACACACAGGCACATACCTATATACAGACACATACATATACATATAATTCTATTTATTAAAAATGAACTAACTAAAATGGGCTACGGAATGAATTCACACCTGCAAAAGAATGAACATTGAGGTATGGATAGAGAAGGGATTCAGCGGACCCAAATGATAACCGCTTAATTGTATGTTATTGATAGATTCAGGGGATGAGGAAATCATTGTTTTTCAGTCATGTGCCCAAGAATGACCCCCCCCCCCCAGGCACCCATGAACACTTCCAATCCATGGTCATACAAATTCTGGCTAAACTAAATGGGTCACAAAACAAAACCAAAAATCATAAACTTGGGAAAGAGACTGATAGGAAAAAAAGGGGCTTGTGATAGGATGAAAGTCAGAAGAGTACATTATCTATGTGCATGAAATGTTAAACAAAATCAGTAAAAGTTATGAAAAGAGTATTAGAAGGATGTTTAAAATGAATTAAAATGAAAATACAGCAAAACAATAATCTGTGGGATGCAGCTGAAGCAAGACGTATAAATCCATAGTGCTAAACACTATAAAAAGAGTTCTCACAGTGCAAGCACAAACAAAATGGCGGGTAAAACCATCGACTTGTGCAGTTAATATGCACTAATAATTATAAACTTCTACAAAAGACCAACTCAAGTTAAAGCAGAACAGAAAATTTGAAAGGCCAGTGCATAAGACAATATATTTGATACAAGGAAAAAAGAAAAATAAATAAATTCAAAGCTTGCTTGACAAGATTAAAAAAACAACAACAGGTGATCTTCTAAGCATATAGGTAGTTAAATAAAAGAGAAAACTCATACTATATTTGGCGTTCCTGAGAGAAGAGGCACCACTACAGGCTTGACAGATACAGAATGAGTTATGGAGAAATATCACAAGAAAGTTACATTAAATGAACAAATTGCTTCAAGGGTACAACCACTAAAGCTTACCCAAGAAGAAATAGATAAGTAGTCATATGACTATTAAAGACATTGTTTATAGCTTTAAAACCTTTTTACAAAACACTCTAGTTTATAGGGCTTTAGTGGCAAATTCTATGAAACATTTAAAGAAGAAATAATATGATTTCTATTGTTGTTGTTTTTTGAGATAGGGTTTCTCTGTGTAGTCCTGGCTTTCCTGGAACTCACTCAAAGACCAGATGGCTCATAGAGATCTGCCCATGATTGCCTCTTGAGTGCTTAAAGGCATGCGCTACCACCACAACCCATGATATGGTTTTCTATAAGGACTTTCCCATAAATGTGAACATGATGGAATCGTTACCAACTGTTTTTATGAGCCCAGCCAGCATTATCCTAATAACAAAACTAAATGGAGCCCATTTAAAAGTGTAGGATACTGCAGACCACAATCCTTATGAAGACAGTGCAGAATTATTAGTAAAATGTTAGCATATCAAGTCTAGTATAAAAAGGGTTAAACATCATGACCAGGTGGGTTATTTCAAGGAATTAAAGTTTATTTTTAATTTGAAAAATCAATCAGTGAAGCTTACCATATACTAGGAATTGCTTTGTATCCCACAAAAGATACGCTGAACACCTAATTCATGAATGTGACCTTATTTGTAAACAAGGTCTTTGCAGAAGACATTAAATCTGTATGAGGTCATTAGAATACAACTTAATACAATATGATAAATACATGTTGTTATATTATATACAAATTATTATATACATATTAATATATAGGTTATTATATGTGATTTAGTTTTAAAGAAAGTTATATGAGGATCTCAACAGATGCATAAAAAGTCAAATGGATGGCAAAATCCAAAATTCAGTTCTGATCAAAACTCTTAGCAAACTAGGAATTAAAGCAACTGCCACTTAATAAAAAGCATATACAAAAATCTTGGTTAACACCCGAGCATTTACTTGACAATGAAAGAAGGAATGAATGTCTCCTGACACCACAACAAGGCAGGCTCATGCCTACTCAACATTATCTTTGGACAATCCACTAAGAAAAAAGTAAAGACATTCAAATCAGAGATGAAGAGACAAAAATGCCTTTATTTAAAACATGATTGCTATTTAGAAAAATCACATGAAACCTGTCAGAAGGCTGCTAGCACTATTAATAAGCTTAGCAATACAAAATTGTATTTCTAGGGACTAAAGAAGAGAAAATGGGACTTAATATTTTTATTTTTTAAGATTTTATTTATTTGGTTGTATGAATGTTTTCCTATATATTTTTATGTGCACCATGTGCATACAGTGTCCACTGAAGCCAGAATTCCCTGGAACTTAGTTCCAAAGTGTTGCCCTGTGAATATGGGAAATGTAATCAGGTAGGTCCTCTGCAAGAGCAGCTAATGCTCTTAACCAATGAGCCATCTACCCAGTCTTAACCAAAACATTGTAAACAGATGTGGAACATTCAACTATATAAAGATGTGTCACATTTGCTTATGTTGTGGGGTATTACTTTGACTGTGTAAAGATGTGTTACAGTTGTTTATTCTGTACTTATTTAATTTTAAAAGATGTGTTGCTGTTTCAGTTTGCCTGCCTAAGGCATCTAATTGGTCTAATAAAGGCTGAATAGCCAATAGCTAGGCAGGAGAGGGATAGAGGGTTGCTGGCAGACAAACAAGTAGGATGAGGAATTTAGGCCTGAGGGAACAAGAGGAAGAGAAGAAGGATGAGAGGATGAAGGAGATAATAGAACGAACACACCCAGGCCCAGAAACCAGGAGCTGCCAGCCAGTCAGACACTGGAAGAAGAAGGAAAGTAAGACAAACAGAAAGATAAAGCAAAAATCCCCCACGCAGAAAGTTGACAAAGAGAAAAAAGATAAGTTAAAAGTGCTAAACAGATATGAGCGTAAGCTAGGCCAAGCATTCAGGACCAATATTAAGTCTCCGTGACATGATTTGGAATCTGTTTTGTGGCTCAAAAAAAAATAGGCCTGGTACAGTAAACATTACTGTGTGAACATGAACAATATGAAACATGAATATTTAATCTGGTTAATTGTGTGTGTGTGTGTGTGTGTGTGTGTGTGTGTGTGTGTGTGTGTGTGTGTAGACACACACGTCCCAGGGTTGCACTTGTGAAGGTTAGGAATCAGTGGGGTCAGTTCCCTCCTGTCATCTTATGGGATCTGGAAATCACATTCAGGACGTCAAGCCTGTACACGAGCTCTCCTCTCTGCTGGGCAATCTCAACAGCTTTTGATCTGATTTCTTTTGAATATGCAAGATCCATACAGGATAAAATACTGTACACTGATAAATCAAAGAAGACCTAAGTGAAGAGAGAACTATTTCATGATATGGATCAGAGGATTCAAAGTTGTAAGACACCAATTTTATTCAACTTGATGTGTGGATTTAGTGCAATCCCAGTCAAAATCCCAGTAGGCATTTTCTTAAAGAAAATGAAAATACAAAGAACCTAAAATTGTCTCAACAAACTGTGAAAATAAAAAAAAAGAAGAAGAAGAAGAAGAAGAAGAAGAAGAAGAAGAAGAAGAAGAAAGCTAGTGGATTTCAATTATCAAATTTTAAACTTACAAAGTTACGGTGATCGAAG